>NW_024734615.1:2428903-2501403 GCF_018991925.1 Homarus americanus | reverse complement strand
AAACATACATCATCTAATCTTCTCACTATTCATATCCCATCAAACCAACATTTATCCTCCAAATCTCTTGACATTCTCAGTTCTGATCTCCCATCCATCGCGCGCACACACACTAACGAAACAAGCCTCGTAACATTCACGGTTTTATAAGACAAAAGCAGACCATATTAGGCAAGGGATGATAAAAAATAAAATAGACCCTGTACTCAACAAATCTCTCAAGAACATTTTTATATGTCCTCTTCCTCCTGACATCAACATTTCAGGGCTGACTATAATCCTCAGTCTCCGTTAGAATCGATACATTTCTGAACGAGCCAAAAAAAAAAAATCCTATTTCATCTTCATCTCATTCCTCATCATCTTCGCTCGACTTTCAACTGCCCATCGTGTTTAATCCCCTTTCTTCTACCTTCTTCTCGTCTGCTCCTCTTTCTTCTTATGCCTGAGTTTACCCGACCTCCTATCCCCTCTCACTCTCCTTTCATGTTTCTTCTTCCCTCCTACTCGCCCATTCTTTCTTTTCCTTTCCTTCTCAGCCTCTCCTCTTCTTTCCTTTTCTCCTCCCATCCTCTCTCGCTCTTTTTTCATCCTCATGGGACCATCATACAGGTGAAGGGAACGTCGTCATCATCATCGTCGGTGTCGTCGTCGCCATGGAAGTCATCGTAACAAGGTTGTATTCGTGGTCGAAGTCGCCATTGCAGTCGCCATCGTCATTTTTGGTCGTCGTTGTCGTCATGTGAGGAGGAAACCACATCGCACGTGCCGTCTTCGGAATACCTGTCATTTACATATGAACTGCCAAGGCTAAAGCTGTCACTTCCATCCGCGGTTCCGAGGACCAATAGTAATGCGATTTCGAATCAAAGAATGAAAACTTCACACATTCAATTTGGGCGCAAATGGCGTGTTCAATTCATTCCTGGTGGCGGTGCTACTAAGCTGTCCGACTCAGGAGGCAGAACCAGGTCGCTGCGGATGACTGGGAGAGGAAGAGTGTAAGAGCAGGGGGGTAGGGAAGAGGGAGGAAGGAGGGGAGAGAGGAGGTAGGAGAGGGAAGGGAGGAGGTAGGAGAGGGAAGGGAAGGTGGAGGCGACGGAGGGAGGCGAGGGAAGGAGGAGGAGGGAGAAGTAGGAAGGAAGAGCATTTGATTCATTTATCATGTGAAGCACAAGCACCGGTTTCTAAATAATAAAGTATAATAATTGTGGTAAAAAAAAGTTCAGCAGAGAGGGAGAGTGAAACTGCGTGTGATGCAAGTCTCCTAACTCATTATCTATCCTCAAATGGCTCACCATAATAGCTGATGATAACCTGTGAATTCACTATTTATTCCACAACCTATAAATACACGTTTTTCGTATTATAAATTCCCGATATAATATTCCACAGACTATACCACTAATATATTCAACACGGTACTATTATCAACAATCTAATACAAGTAAGTATAGGTGAACGAGGGAGCCCTTCCTCGACACAGCGGCCTTTAGTGTCTACCTACTCCCTTGATTACTATTCTTATGCCTCTACAACAAGCAGTCACCTGGGAGCCGATACTCGCGAGCGTTGATCACCATAGACGATCAAGTATTCAGAAATGGCAACACTACTGATGGAAGGTAAATAATAGGCACAAAGAAGACAAGACATTGACTACATACATTAAAGGTGAGTATATATATATATATATATATATATATATATATATATATATATATATATATATATATATATATATATATATATATATATATATATATATATATATATATATATATATATATATATATATGATGGACCGATTCATTAGACTAAAAAAAACATATCTTAATTGAGTAAACTAAAATACATTAACGATATTATCTACAATGTATTATCGAGATGAAATAAAAAATATCTTAGAAAAATATTTATCTATGGGCGCAGCGGCAAGGAAAGAAGAAGAAAAAAATCCCTGAATGGGGGAGAAAAAATCTCCCCACCAGTCGGGACAACAAACATTACGAGGGATATTTCCCTACGGGCTTCCAATTGGGTTCTGGATGATACCGTCCGAATGAAGATGACTTTCCCATAGGCGACAGTGTATACATCAGAACAAGGGACACGGATAAGGAAGAAGGAAGGATAATAAAGAAGGAAGAGAGATGATGAAGGAGGAGATTAACATAGGAGGAAGAAATAATAATAATAAGAAATAGAGCAAAGATGGAAGAAGTGAATGATAAGGAGGATAAAAGAACAGAGAAAAGAAGGGGGGAAGGAAGGGAAGAACATGATATACACAGTAAGGAGGAACAACCAACGAGAAAGGCGACTTACAGACAACCAGACACGAAGACTGACAGACAGAGAAAGATTCAAGTAATTCAAGTTGGACACAGAAAAAGGACAGGACAGGACAGCTCCCATCTCTTCATATCCCCAAAGTTCTTCACTTATGTATAAATTTACATTATTAAAAGGGGTTTTCTACAACCTTCCCTATTCCTCCTTCCCATACCCCTCCCCCTCTTTTTCTCTCTCCCAGAAAGAGAGGGGGAGGAAAAGAATTATCCCCCAGTTTTCCTTTTACTAGAAAAAATGGTATGTACAACCAGAAAATAAGATCCAATCCGATAATTTCGTTTCGATATTCTCCAAAAAAAAGTAAAAAGATTTTTACCACACACAATAAATATATATATATATATATATATATATATATATATATATATATATATATATATATATATATATATATATATATATATATATATATATATATATATATATATATATATATATATATAACGGCAGTGGGGCTCTGGAGAGTCCCTTAAAAGTTTTATTGTGCTGAGTAATTAGTTTTTGAACGTGTGAAAGAATTAACTAAAAAAAAGTTTCCACGTCCACAGGCGAAGACATTTTCAGTTTTTTTTCTGTTTTCTCTTGTTCTCTTTAGTGTCATCTAATTAAGAGAAGGGTGTTGGGCTCTGGGCACACTTCCCTCTGGACTAAGAAACTGATAGGTACACGTGACACAAGCATATCGTGGTAATCTTTTCTCCGATTAACTGACGAATTATCGCAATGAGATGTAAGGTATCTAAGGAGGAAATTAATTAATCCGGAAGTAGACCAGGATGATAGGTAGGTGTTCAAGTGTCAAAGAGCAAAATTATATTCAAGAAAGTATAAAAGAACGTACTTTATTAAACCTAAAAAATATAAAAACAATACAGACAGTACACACTCGAACCGACACAAACACACACGTACACAAACACACACGTACGCAAACACACACGTACACACATACAAAATGGAAATTGAAAATCCCGAAGCCACCGTCAAGGGGAATTTAATTTAAATATATGTATTTACTTCTATTGATATTCTGGTAGGGACTACATTTCACCCCCCCCCTCCCCCCTCCCCCCCAGCCATGGCTAAGGGATTTAGTTGGAGGGAGGGAGGGGAGAAAAGAGGAAGAGGGGATGGAATAATAGATGAGGGTTAAAGAGAGAGAGAGAAAGAAGGAAGGAAGCAGCCCATACAGATAAATGCATGTATAGCCCCCCAAAAAAATAATAACAGCATATATATATATACACGGATGATGATGAATCGTTGTTGACGTCTTCGGACACGAGTACTTGCTACCAGTGAACATTTTTTTTCCATTTTAAGTCTCCTTGTTTATCTTCTTTAGGTAAGGTATTTAACCTCTTGTTGTGGCTCAGGACAGGTCTTTTATTAAGACTATGACCTTCTATGGCTCTCAGTGTCACTTTCTCATTAGGAATTGAGACTTAACTTCTGTGTCTAAAGTTACATTCTGTTGTTAGTATCTGATTCATTTACTGTGGCCAAGATGTCAGAGTACCACACCTCCCCCCCTCCTCCTCCCGCACTTTCCTCCTCACACCCTAACAAAACAGAAAGAATGTAGGAATTCCTCGCTTAAAATCCAAAAAGAACGGCTAAAACTATGTCATTAATGAGTGCGTGTTGAGGATGTATAACCAGGACACGTCAAGGCCACCACATCCATCTGAATCATCCAATTAAAATCACCTCCAATTGTTCCATGAAATTAATACAATACACGACTATTTCAAAGGTTACAGGCTGATGAGGATGGGTTTTTTTCTTTGCATTTCACTAACTTATTGTCACGATGTTGAGCTTGCTATGCGAAACGGTGCATTATGTATGTATATATAAATTGCATTAGTCCCCTAAAAATGACAACTAAGCACTCGATCCTAATGTAGTATGATTAAAAAAAGATTAGTACTGGACATAAAGTCTTTGTACTTATGACCAATTTATGAAAGACACCACCAACACTGATTCACCTAAAATAAGGCACACCAGAATGTCAATGACGAGTGTAATTTAACCTATGAACCTTCCCAACCCAAGAAACGTTCCCCGTAGTTTGTGTTCCTCGCTTCCTCACTACAGAATCTTCCCAATCAAGGCGTTGATTTTATTAATTTTGTAACGCCTAATTACTCTCCCATTCAAGAACTTCAACTGTGTGATATTCATTCCTTTATTTCTTCGTGATGCAAATTAGCGACGGGCGAGCATCGTGACACGTGTTTACATGAATTTTATTAGCAGAAACTTTGTAGCCATGAGGTCAAGATGTCATAAGAAACTATCATTAGCTGTTTACAAGTACCTGTGTGTGTGTGTGTAAGATAGACGGTAAGTGATATTGTGGATCTCCTCCAAGTCCATGAACATACACATACAGTACATACGGTGCTTCACACAGGTGTAAACAACAATATAAAAAGAACAAACGGTAACCTACATATACTGTAGATGGTGACAAAAACTGACCTCAAACTGGCAGCACCTTTCCCTTTCCTCTCACCTACACAAACAATGGCCGTCTCTCTCACCCTGGTTTACAAGAATAATAACAGTGTAGCAAGCCAAACCAAACGCTACCCAACCCGACCAGGATCCAGCACTCCACCCTGTCTGACACCATCAAGACCTGATACACACGGAAGGGCAGGGGAGGAGTAGGGAAAGGAGAAGGTAAGAAGAGGATAAAATGGATATAAGGGAAGGAGAAGAATGGGTAGAGAAGGAGGGATGAGAGGAGGAGAAGACAGGATAGAATGGAAGGGATAAAAGGGAAGAAAAAATAGGGAAAGGGTTTGAAGGGTGGAGGAAGGGTGGAGGAAAGGTGAGAGAGAGAGAGAGAGAGAGAGAGAGAGAGAGAGAAGGTTGTGTGAGTTTGGGTGGATGTGGTAGTTTAAAACCTCATCAGAAGTATTGTGTGGCCTTAAACACGGACAGATAAGTAGGTGGCGGATATATGTACGCGTGTGTGTGGTGGGGGGGCAGTGAACACACACCTCTTAATAATATTCCTTTGTTACTCCTTTTTTAACCTGTGTGTTAAATATCACTCATGATATTCATTCGGTATCCGGATACCTTGTAACTCATGACCACATTTAATCACAACGCCGCCCTGACAAATATTAGTTGATTTCTATTCTCAAGGTTTCTATAAACATGATAGATGTGTCATGTTCCTCAATTATGATTATTCTCATAAAGAAAGTGTATGACGAGATTACTAGTAATTCGAAAACTATTTCTGCGCTATTTTATTATATATATATATATATATATATATATATATATATATATATATATATATATATATATATATATATATATATATATATATCATTAACAAGAGTACGAAAGGAGGCTATTCATCACGGCAGACGCTAGCCTCACAAGACATGAGGAAAATCCACCCTGTGGCACCATCGGGGAATTTCATCTTGGCAGTATTGGAGATGTCAAAGGCGAGGATTTCATGAGATTTAGTTGGCAGGGAGGAGTGGAGAGAGAAAACACATCCTTTTGGTTGGCGAGGCTGAGAAATTGTTTCATATTATATTTATATATATATATATATATATATATATATATATATATATATATATATATATATATATATATATATATATATATATATATATATATACACGTGTATTTGTATTTGTTTAATATTCTACGAGAGAGAACGACAGAAGTGGGGAGAGAGCCAAACTATAGTGTACAGTACAGTACGGTACAGGTACTTCTCACATAATGGTGTGTTTGCAGATCATTACTCCAGTAGCCACGGTACCTAACATACGCCAGTTATTGTAGTAACCAGAATTTTACTGTCAGTGCAGTGTTCCCCTGAAGGACTTGTTTGTTATTATTATGTTAAACACAAAATACTGAACAGTAAAGTGTGTTCTGACGTTCAGTTAGGGTATGTTATAACACGGGATCATATAGTTAGTGCCAGTGTTGGATAATTCTTACGGGTTAACGTTAACTAAAACCACGTAGTACCCGAATTATCCAACACTGGCACTAACTATATGATCCCGTGTTATAACATACCCTAACTGAACGTCAGAACACACTTTACTGTTCAGTATTTTGTGTTTAACATAATAATAACAAACAAGTCCTTCAGGGGAACACTGCACTGACAGTAAAATTCTGGACTCGATTGAATTTATGAACCACATAAACGTTGTTTGAAAAATCATTTAATATATATATATATATATATATATATATATATATATATATATATATATATATATATATATATATATATATATATATATTAAACAAATACAGGGAGTTGCACACGTCTTGTTCGGTCACCTTTTTGTAAGCACCTTTTATACGTCAACATTTATGTCATCCCTCTCCATAAGCCGACCTGCCTCTCCCAACATAAAGGTTCGCCCTCCTCACTGGTCTTCACAATATTACATCGTCACAAAGAATTCTTTTGTAAGAAGGGGACAGAGAGCAGGGAGAGATGGGAATAAAAGAATATACAAGGAATTAGAAGAAGTTATTGCTGCAAAGACTGTTAATGGAACGATAATCACGACGATGAAGAACAAAAAATAAGTCCAACAAAACTGATCACAGTGAAGAATTCTTTGTACTGAAGCGTAACAATATTAACGAAAGATATCTCTTGCGAGTTAACGAGAAGAATATCGTACATGAAGGGAAGGCCATCCTTGGATATTAGTAAGTGTTGTCAAGACCTTCCAGAAGTAGCCCAGAACGTCTCGATTTTGATTCTCTTCATACCGTAATTAATATATCAATAGGTATATTACTAGGAGAATTTTACCTCGATTAGACATTAAGAAAATAAAATGCCCAAAACCTATTTGTAGTAATCACGAAAACTAGGCACCAACGATAAAGAGTTCCATTAATGATAAAAAGTAATATAACAGAAAATATCTCCATTGACCTTTGTAAAAAAACTCTTAAGTTTACATTATTTTTTTTTACCTTCACTGTTTAAGAATATTACATCTGTAACCTGTCTCAGTGAGAACTACACAGCGACGTAAGTATTCTTATTATATTTCCATCTTAATTGTCCTAAACTTAAAACATTGCCATAACGAATAAAAATCATCTATACTCGAAGTCTTCTAAGATACTTCGCATTCACATCTCAACAAATAAACTCAGATAAAGTTTGGTTTAACGAACAGAAATCATAAAAAAATAGTTCTAATCTTTCTTTGGTTGGGAAATAACAATAATTCTTGAAACTCTGTAGACATAAGTAAAAACTCATTCATTCTCCCACAAAGGACAAACACTTCAAGGAACTTTACGCCCCCTTTCTTGATCTCTGAAAAAAGGGAGATGAAATTTTAATCTTATTCAAGGAACATTATTGCACAAGAGAGGATGGCACCTTGTAATATGATTTAATAGGGTATAATTTCTATTGCATGTTGTAAGGGGCATTGTGGGAACATGATAAATTGCCCATTTCGTGGAGGCAAGAGTGATAAATGCATTGGTAAATTAATCATTCCCAACGGGTTACTAAACATCAGCTGAATTTTGCATCAGTGTTATGGCAGAGTCGTAGACATTTCATAAGACGCACTTTATCTTACAGCTGAGATGGATAATGACAATGTATACTAAAGTTATTAAAACGATTACGGATTTCAATCACCAAAATAAAATATGTAAGCACAAGCACACACACCCACACAAAGAAAAGAAGGACGTGGAAATTCTTCAACCAAAATTCTTCTCGAAAATAGCAAATTGTCGAGAGAAGAAAACACTTAGAAATGAAATGATTTATCACAAGAAAGTTTGGGAGGATCAAGAATTCCTGAAAGATATTAAGAGGAAGAGTCTGATGAGATGTGTGATATATGGCACCGTTCGCTCTAAAGGTCGTCTAGGGTTTAATGTACAGTACTTAAAGTAACTCAGCAGCCTGGATATTGAAGCACTTTTTACGATGTACTTTCACTGTTTATATTCCGGGTTCCTCAGCTGCTTGGATTATTGAAGCATCGGTTATATACTAGTTTATACACTATATAACATGTTTTATAATTACTATTTCTTGTTTCGTTAGATAGTTCAACAGCTTCGACCTTTAAGCTCAAACAAACCTCACCATTAAAACACTAAGGGAAGAAGGGCAGTGGCAGCGAGGAATGTACGTTGCATGATATGACCTCCTCAGGTAACTTGGTATCTTTGTTTTCTTTGTCGACTGCGTTTAATCAGCCTAGTGTCCATCTTCCGTGGCCCGAATTACATGTTTTTTGGAGCTTGAAGAATGTTAGTTCAAATAAGTTTAACACAGGTAGTGATCTATTCTCAGTCAGCTGCAGTCGTTTTTCTGTTTCGCTTAGTAGTCCCCCCCAAAAAAATGCCATCTAATTTTAATTCACTTTTAATTTGTTCACGCACACTTTTCTTCCAACACGGGTCTTTTCTCCTACATATCCTGTACTGTAGATCTTCAAATGTAGGCTACATAACAGTCCTAACATCATGATACACTCTCTTATCTCACACAAGACGCAAGTGGAAGTCTGCAGGAGTGTAAGGCGCAGTGACAGCTAAGATGCTCCATTATCACATTCTTCACCAAATAAACGTAAGGAGCTGTGTGTACCATTAATACAGTGGTTATTCCGTATGCTTTATGTAATTAGTATCTGAGCTGCATACATCACAAATATAAAGCAAATAAATACATAAAATACTACCATCGTAAATAAGACTAACCAACATATTTCAGGAGAAGCACAGCCTCTTCCGCCGCGCTGAGCACTGCCGCCACAAACTCCCAGCAATATATGGAACCACCAGGCATTTGTGCAACGCAAGAAAAACAAAACAATAGCATCAGAAATGTAACTCCAACAACCCGGTTTTTACTCCCTGGCTACAAATGCGCTCACCGTGTATACTCTCTCTCTCTCTCTCTCTCTCTCTCTCTCTCTCTCTCTCTCTCTCTCTCTAAGAAACCTAGGTATTTTCTTAGATTTTCAAAGATTCTGCACGTTAATCTTGTCCCCTGAATAGTGCTAAGGGAACCAATCAGGTGCATTCTCTACTCATTACATGTTTTAATGATATAATGCATTTCTGCTCATCGACAATCAAGATAACTCAAGTAGGAAGTCTATGGCAGTAAATACACCAATAATTAAACATAAAGAAAGATACAAAATAAGTAATGCATTGATGTTATATTTTCGTTAATGTTAATGTTATCATGTATTATTACGCTTCATTAACCGAGATAATTTTAGTGAACATTCCATGGTAAATAATAACTCGATAAAATCACATTATTAAGGAATATTTGTGACTGAGGACCCAAGAACTTTAAGTGATAAACTAACACACACCTTTATTGTTTTTATTCGGAAATTAAGTTTCAAAGTTGGGAACACCATTTGTACAACAACTTCTCTCACTTATGTTGTTTAACTTTCCTTGTTTCACAGATGACGATTCATACAACTCCATACTGAACTGTTCTGAAGCGAAGTAATAGGATCCTGCTCCCTGGGGTGGAAACATTACTTGGTAAATGAAGTTCTTACTCTAGATTCATGCATGACTAAAAATAATTATATATAGCGTTAAGTGAATAGTTAAAAGGTAAGTTTATTGAATTACATAGTACTTAGAATATAGTGTACAAAACTTAAGAATTAATTAAACTGAGCATTACAAGTTATACAAAACAATAATTATCATAAAAGATATATATGTTCAGAATACGAATATTAAATAATTTTATCATCATCTTTGGTTAACACTATATCGGTAATGATCCTACTATATTATATTTGTTTTATTATATGATCTTTACCCACATTTTCTCTATCAGTTCATATACCAGACAACAACTATTGAAGTCATAATATTCATCAGTAAATATCAGAAAAAACCTGCATAAACTTTTAATTTATTATCATAGAATATAAAACACGGAAGAATATATAACAACATACAAGTATATTAAACATATATTCTCCCATACTCATACATCATGCTAATTATTTTGTATATAATCCCTTCTACTTTTTCTGTCACCTGATATTAAAACGCCCGTATGGACACACTAATTTTGAGACTTGTCACGCATTTATACAGTCGCCAAGTTCTAAACACGGTAAAAGGTAAAGAATATATTCGTTATGATCAACACTGTAAACATGCTCCTCGACAATCTCTGTATAGTGTTGGTGCAATGTTTCAGGATACTCCATGTAAATTTTGGGAGGAGTTGATTTCAGAGTGAGAGCACGTCAATATCGGGCAGACAGACGGGTGGACCAAATACGGTGTCCTAGGAATATGGATGTGACATAAACAGAATTTCCAAACAGAACTCATATACGAAGAGAGAATAAGTAGTAAAGGTAATGTGTGTGTGTGTGGGAGGGGGGTGTATACATGTGTGTGTGTGTGTGTGTGTGGGGTGTGTGTGTGTGTGTGTGAGGGTGTATACATGTGGGTGTGTGTGTGTGTGTGTGTGTGTGTGTGTGTGTGTGAATCCCACGCCAAGAATATCTCCGATCACTTATTGTTTATAGCTGTGATAAAGACGGAAGTGTGATCAAATGGACGAATGGTCTTGCATAACACGCTGTAAGCCTTTCACATTTTTGTAAATAAAAAAAAAAATAAAAAAGTAAGCAAGAACAAAAAAAAAGTCTGGAAGAAAAAATAAACAGAACTTCAGAAAAAAAACGATAAAATGAAGTTCACTTTCACCAGGAAATTGCGTTAAAAAGGGTGAAATCATATTAGATTGGCTGAACAATAATCTCTCCCTCACCTCTCCACCTTCTTCGTCCCAGCCTCCCTTATTTCTCTTCCTTTCATTCATTTTTTTTCCTTTCCAGCTCTCGTCTCCTGCTCCACTCGCCTCTCTTCAATTTAACGCTGTTTTTTGTTTATCTATCTCCAGTTCCTAAACACACTCCCGTATTCCCAACCAATTCACTAAATTTAATGCCCTATTTCCTCCCTTTTTCACACACACATTCAACACTTGTCTTCCTTCCTTCCTTCCTTCCTTCCTTGACACCCTTCTCATCATCCATTCGCCTCCCTCCTCTTACCTCCTCCTACCTCCTCATATCCCCTTCTTATCTCCTCCCTCATTTCTACCGTTTCCCTAAATTACACTTCTCTCTCTCACCCCTTGTCCTCTCACCTTACGTTCATATTTTTTCACTAAATTAAAAAAAAAAAATCCTATCAGCCTTTCATCCCCTGTCCATATGTCCTCATCTCTCTTCCCTTTCACTTCAATTATTCCATCCTTGAGCTCTTACCCTCTCACCTCACGTTGCCATTTCCCGTAATCTTTATCCCTCAACTTCCCTAAAAAAAAACCCACACAGACACACGCACCGTGAAGAAACTTGCACCATTTCCCCCCCAGAATAAGCGTCGACGGGCCTATATTAGGGCTTGCCGCTTTTCCGCCTGCAATATTCGTGACGGTGCCAGTTGCCTGTCTTCATATTTTTCATAAAAGTCAAGAGAAACGAGAAAAGTATATGGCCTATTTCAGAAGGATTTTTCACTCCGTGGAGAATCTATTACCACTCTACCCCTACCTGCCCCCCTCCCCACACACCTGGCAATGTTAGATATGAAGTGCCAGAGATATCAAAACGCTTTGATATCCACGCGTCACAGTTTACAATTATATAGAGTTCGAGCCGATGGAATTTGCGGCATTTGGATCCCAACTTAATTAATAACGCCCAGGAGTTCCTAGATTAAAGAGAGACGTAGGATAATCTTTTGTGTCACCCTTGAATTTAACTTCTAGTTTTGGCTGAAAATTCCTTCATTATATCGTAAAAACTTTTGTACGTGACAGTTTCTCCAAGACAAGTTCTTCTTTGGTCAGATTCCAATAATTCTGTCAAGGTTCATCAGGTGTAGTTGTGCACAAGTTACAGAAAGAGGGGAGAAGAAGTGTAATGTAGTAAGCAAGGAGGAATATGGAAGAAGTATAATATTTATTTAAGGAAGTGAAGGGAGAAGGAATCAAATCATACAAGTATGATGTAGGAACAGGAAGGAGGAGGTAATGAAATTGTAGAAGTACGTGGAGGAAGAAAGGGGGAAGGAGTGTACTCGTTCTGTAAAAACAAGTAGAAGGAGCAAGAAGCAGAAGGGAGTGTAGTTGTGTAAACAAGTAGAGTAAGGAGGGAGTTGCAAGGCGTGTTGGCTCGACTCTAACTGAGGAACGACTAAAACTTGCTTGATTGCGCTGCAAAGTTCTGTAATTTGCATATTCATTTCTTGGCCAATGTTAACTTGGTTAATTCTTTTGAAAGTCTTGCAAGCCCTGTTGTTATTGTTTTTGGTTCAAGGCTACTTTACCCTTTCTTTAAGCTAATTTAAATTAACCATGAAGTGGCCAATTTTGACCAAAACTCACGAGTTAACTATATTAAAAGAGGATTACATAAGAAAATTGCGGTACATTCTTTAGCAAAAATAATTCATCACATAATCTGACTCCCTTTTCAAAACATACATATATACATTCACACTAACATATAATTAATTGGTTATTCTTATTCGATTATTGTTATTAGTAAAAGTTCATTGCTGAAAATAAAACTACTAATTCAAGTATAAGGAACGACAGGAAGAACAACAACAGCAACACAAAAATAACAGCAAGGACGACTAAAACAAATTCAATAACACGTATAAGAAATAACTTTAATAAACACTAACAACATCCTTCTTTTCAATCCTTCTGGTGAGTTTCAGGTTTTACAGATTTCTCGCTTTTTATCAAATTTTCTTCCCTAACTTGCTGGAGTATACAACAAGAGGAAATAAACATCCTGAATAATACGGTTTTCTTTTGTATTGAATTTTTCCTCTTGAGAATTTTCCACTACAGGTTAATTACATATATTTCTAATCTTTCCCTTGTAATGTATTCCTGTATACTGCAGGTATATATTAAGAAGAAATCGCTATACTTGACCTATATATAAAAAAATCATTATTATACAGCAAGTTATCATAATTACTCACAGACGTATGTTATTAACCCACCAGAATAATAACATTGATAAACAGGGAAAAAATCCAAAAGTATAGTAATTATCTCTACTGTCGTCTTCACATAAATAATACATCTGTTCGTTGATCGAGTGAGTGAGTGAGGGTGTACGTTGGTGTGTGTGTGGGAGGCGGCTGATATGCGTTAAAACTTTACTGAAATTTCCATCAACGGTGGAGAAGGGGGGGGGGGGGCGGCGGAAGTTGCATCTTAATTAATTCCATTTGGTCTCCTACGTACCCTAGAAAGGATCAGACCGGCTCTTATCATACAGTACGGGTAAGGTTGTGTTTGGCTCACATCTGTAGCTCTCTCTTGCCCTCCACTAGTTACAGCTCGCTCACTCCCCTTTCAGTTTTCCCACTCATACCCTTAACAAAGTCATCAGGCTATTGTCTGTTCCACCAGCTCCTCTTGTTCTCGTTTCACACACACACCTGTACCACCCATCCATTTTTATGCAGCTCCCTCCAATGCACCTTTATCTTATACTTCAGCCCGCGAGCTTGCCCCACCTGGAGTGAGTTCTTTGTTGATGGAGTCTTGATCAAGGACGGATGAATAGGGCGTGAGGGGAGGATGTTTACGTTATGGGTTCGTGTTTCAGGAAGGTCGTGTTTTCTGTATATTCTAACCCCAGAGCAACGTGTATCTTAATGTTGTATAGGGGTGATGTCTAGCGCAGGCTTGAGCTGTTGAAGCACAGTAACATACGTCGAGGTATACTGTATGTGGGTTAGTTTACTGTAACACGCATGAACCGATAAACCAAGAAGATATATAAATGTGAATAGCTTTTCCTTCCACTTTATTATGCTAAATGTTGCACTTATATTACAAAATAAAGAACCTCACACGCACGGTATGCCAAGAGTGTTATTAGAAGTAGCTTGACTTTCTGAATCAATTGGATACATTTCATCTGTATTTATGGGCACTTAAAATAGAGAGCCTCAACATAAACTAATAACTATGAAATAAAAAAAAATAAAATAAATAACTATATCCAAGAAGACGAGTGTTTTATAATATCGGCTAATTGCGTTGGAATTTATCAAAGATAGATGTGTACTGTATATATATTGCCAGTTATATCATAAATGCGCAAAAATACCCTGTCCTGGTGATTAGATAGTTAGCAATAATCCTCCTGTCCGTGCAAGAATTTCATTTAAATATTTCGTGTTTGTTCAGACAAAGATATGCATTAAACTGTTCCCTCGTAATTATTCTAAATTATGTGGCTGTAAATGAAGGAGAGAGAAAACGGAAGAAATTCTCTTTTGTTTTTATAATTTTCTCTGGTTTACCATCCAAGGCGTTTAAACACACGTACTGTACTCAGTTAGTTCATACACTAGTACATGCGGATAAAAGTAAGAAATCAGGATCGTGTACGAAATTATGCCTTCGTCTCCCTGAAAACTTAACAGATCACTACCGTTCAGTTTGTGATTCTTGACATTTTTTTATACATAAAGATGAAACAAAAAATTACCAACATTTGTGGGAATATTTACTCAACTTACTCATGGGAAGACTAAGCCATGACTCAGGCTCCATAAGGTCTGAAGTTCTCAAACATAATTACTTACTACCAGCCTTATTGTCGTCCATGGTAATAGTAGCATTAAGAACACATACTAATATATCAAATGGAACCTTCGTCTTGTGGATAACTGTCTCTTTAATACCTAAATCGTTACTAGTAAGAAAATATGACCTTTTTATTTAACTTCGTAAAAGATGCAGTAAGTATCGTGACTTTACAAACAACGCTATAAGAAAATAGATCTAGTTTAATATACATTATTTTCAGTAGGAATTCGATTAGCTTAACGGATCAGACTCGTCAAAAGCAACCCCCAAATAGGCCTGATGTTTTCCTCAATAATAAAACCGTGAAGAGAGGAAGGGAGAGGAGGGTGAGGAGGAGGGAGGGAAGTGGTGGAGAGGAAGAGGGGAGGGATGAAGAGGAAGAGGGGAGGGATGGAGAGGAAGAGGGGACGGATGAAGAGGAGTAGGGGACGGATGGAGAGGAAGAGAGGAGGGATGGAGAGAAAGAGGGGAGGGATGGAGAGGAAGAGGGAAGGGATGGAGAGGAAGAGGGAGGGATGGAGAGGAAGAGGGGAGGGATGGAGAGGAAGAGGGGAGGGATGGAGAGGAAGAGGGGACGGATGAAGAGGAAGAGGGGACGGATGAAGAGGAAGAGGGGAGGGATGGAAAGGAAGAGGGGAGGGAGACGACCATCAACACTGTAAAGGATGAACTTGGAACTCTCCCGGGAGATGCAATAAGTGACACAATCTCTGGCTTACTCTCGCTATTTTGAGGGGGAAGTCTAAATGGATATATTTTTCCCCCTGTTACTAGGCTCATAGGTGTAAGAAGACTGGCGGAAGGTAGAGACACGCAGGGACAATATTTCAACTATGATGTAGACTCAATCCCCAAGCTTACTGGCCGCCTCTGGGGAATTAAGAGCTGCTTATTCTGTACTTTTGGTGTTACTAAGGAGAACGATGTAGAAAAAAGTGGAAATAAGCAATGATATTTAACTTTTATCATTTGTGTCGTTTCTGGTTTTTTTCATTACCGTTTCTAAATTGAATATCTCGTTGATTATAAAAGACTACACAGAATTTCAAACAGTTGAGATTTTAACATTCACAAAGATCCAAGGGAAATAATAAGTATCCTTTAATAATAAATTCTTTTTGGGTAGGTTAGGTTAAGTTAGGTTAGGTTAGGTATGAATTTATAACATTACAGCTCAGTTACTACAGCAGTTCACCTCTCTTCTACTACCGTACCTTTTGTATTTATCCTTATTTATTGTGAAGCATTTGTGAACGTAGCAAGCATTTCGTGCAATAAGTAAATGTTGAAAGAATTTTGGCGCTGCACCCTTTAATTTACAGTGACTGTTTGCACGCAACTTTTATTTACAAAAACTCGTAGCCACTCACAGCGAGAATGTGAATCCAGGGTGATGGTAATATATATATTCCAAGCGCTTCCGTGAGCACCTGTTCTATTTTTAGGACATCGCTGGATTTAGCTGTGTTCTTGGAATAAACCTGCGTTTTAATTATCTCTCTCTCTCTCTCTCTCTCTCTCTCTCTCTCTCTCTCATTAAATAATTCTGTCTACCTGTCTGTCTACTTATTTATCTTAAGCAGCCTATTATTGCTTGTATTTACCTGCCCATTTTTGCGTAACTACCTGTCTGTCTGAAAGCATAACTAATTTATCTAGGTTCCCTGTACATACTCAAGGTCCTTCCCAGTTGGTGAGTCTCTAGATATAACCAACAATTGTTGTACTAAGTGACGGTGATAGACCAAGAGTAGAACATTTTAAAACGATCTTTCCTTAACTCCGTAAAATGATGTTGATTTTAATTATAGCCAATTACTTTCCTCGTTTTCCTCTGCACTTTCATAAATTTACCTGTGTTCGTATACAAATTAAAGCGGTGACTATGTTAGATAATTAATTAAAGAAATCTCTATACTCGGTAATATCTTTTCTCAATAATGTTCATAATGTTCAACTCAATTACATGTTCCTATCTGTACATATGTTGCAGCTGAAGGTTCTAGCCTGGGGCACTCTTAATGTACGAAGAGTAACCACCACCTCCCATCCGATAGTAATTGCAGTTTCAGGAAGGAAGACTAGAGCCGAGGAATTCATGCTTTTTCAGACCACACCACGATTTATACACCTCACACGCCTTGGGAACAGGGGTCCAAAATAGCTCTCTCTCTCTCTGTCTGTCTGTGTCTGTCTGTGTGTGTCTGTCTGTCTGTCTGTCTGTCTCTTTCTGTCTGTCTGTCTGTCTCTCTCTCTCTCTCTCCTGGTGCACGATAAAAAACCTTATACCCCGCACACTCAGCCCAGAAACAAAATTATTTTCAGCTCCACATCAGATCTACTCACAACTTTTAAATACCAAATATCTCTCTAAACTTTTGCCTTTACGAACTTGATAACAAATTCAATTCAATATTTCACCTAAATAATATACGAGGTCTTTTATATGGTGTTATTTAAAACCGTCAATCATCATTAAGCTTTGGGGGGTAGAGGAGGGATAGTGACCACAACAATCCCTATCCTGATATGGCATATGTATGAGCTATGGTCGACGAAACAGACTACCTCTTCGGAATATATTATGACGAGGGGGAGAGAGAAAATTATTGGCTGAATAAATTTTAGGAGACGTCAATTAGAATACATCGACCAGGAACACCATCGGTAAAAGCCTCATTTTAATCGGCACATTACCGTCACGTTGTCAATACTCTCATATCACGATACGATACAAGTATTAACATGGTGGGAGGAGGAGAGTATAGGTAAATCCTGTTATCGGGATCAGTGAACTGTTAACTCACAAAATTTATTGGAATTAATTTAGCATACTGGACTTTCTAAACACCTCAGAGGCGGGAAATTTAATTGGATAAGTGGTGAGTCGACTTCCATTTTTTTTAATTGTTGTTCGGTAATTATAAAAAACAAACTCCAGGTAAAAAAAAACCCACAAAATAGAAAGCTTTATGGTGGCTTCCTACAGGTCTCGGATACTGTCAATAGGTCTAACTAAAAAACCTTGCTAGATTTACGTATATACAACTATGTACAAGTAGTTTTATGCAGGCAAGTGTTTCTTACATGTATGAATCCATGTGCTATCTTCACTACCTTTATCTCTGTAGACAAGTAAAAGCAAAAAAAAATACTTGAAATTAATTACAAAAAAATGGACCAAAATATCTCCTATATACAGTATTTTTATTGCTATACAGGAGGAAGTCAAGACCCATTAAACCATATAAAACACTTTCTCCTAGAAGAGGCAGTCATAGACCTTCCTGAGTTATGACGCCCGTCTCGAGACCATTTAGAGATGACAGGTCCACGTCAGTCTGTATGGCGTCGAGAGCACTTCTGGTCTCACGTCAAATTAGAAGGAGAGGAAGAAAAGACGACAAGGGGAAGATATCTTTTTTTCACCCCACATTTCTCTCATTTATACATCATCTTGCCCATACACCTTCTCGTGTACATACACCCACTCGTCCTCCACACCACACTCACTCTCTCGCCCACACACACCCTCTCGACCACACACACTTACACTTATTACGATATGTTTTCCTCTCATATGTTTAGTTTAGACCTGTATTGTTGCTTTGAGTAACTTTAGATTGAATTATTTTTTATCCGAAACTTATGTTGACATTTACATTTTTTTGAGGAGAATTAACATATCATATCACCCATGGTAGTCATCCTGTATTTGATTAATAATAATACAAGTTAAAATTTTCTATGAACATATTCATATATAGCTACTCTGTGTGCATGTGTATGTGTGCGTTTGATAATTTAATGTTTCAATTTAATGCAATATGCAAGCCAGAATATAGATCAATGTATAACTGTTGTTTACTTTTTCAAAGGCTTTTGAAAATAATTTATCATAATGCTCTGAAAAGGATCATTTTTTGCTGCCATCATTACGAGCCGTTATGACAAATCTAATGCTTGTAATCAGTTTATATTTTAACATATTTTAACAGTGACTCAATAGTGATACAGTACTTCCATGAGATGGGAGTAACAGATAAAGACAGTTTGGTTGTACTCAGTGGAGAGTTAGGATGAAGACCAACACTTGTTGGAAGCATTAGCGTGGGTCACAGTCGACTAGTAATTGACTGAAATATTAACCTAATATAGCAGAAATCCTCTATAATTATATACATCAGCATTTGAATACAGGTCTTTAATGTACAGCATATAACTGTCAACATGTTGGTAACAATTATATGCTTTCTTGTTAGTCTTACATCCGTTACGAAAAATGAATTAACATTGATAAATATACACTCCATAAAATAAATAAATGAATATATATATATATATATATATATATATATATATATATATATATATATATATATATATATATATATATATATATAAAATCAGTGATGGACATTGGGGATAGGATTCCTCGCCTCATCCCCTGCCCAGCTGACCAAAGGAATCGTCGGGCTCCAGTCCTTATTTCTGTCCGCCGCCACAAGAAGCATTAGGTTTCCTTTGTTGTGAGTATTTTCTCATTTTTGTGGCCCTCCGGCTGATTCATCTTCCTTGGCCCAGATAGCAATTTTGGTGGAGGAGATGGAGCGAGATGGGGAAATGGGAGGGAGTGGAAAGGAGGTAGGGAGTGGAGGGAGATTGTGTGTGAAAAGAGAGGTATTGGAAGACATTTTTATCTCCACCTTTACTTCACCCTGTACTTCCCTTACTTTGTAAACATTGAAACTAAACTTAAGAAATTATACAAACAGATAATGGAGAAGACAAAACAGAACGCAGTAAACAGAGATAAAAACTATAAGCATAAATGCCTTAATATATTCCTTAAGAAACTTAGTTATACAATATCGCCAACTTTTTTTGTGTGTAAGATTTATGATGACGCAACTTGGGATTGACAAAAGTAGGAATGTCTAATTTATAGGAGCATTTAATTTGGTGTTGGTAAACGTGTTTTTCTCTCTCTGTGTTTGGGGGATTTCATAGAGACAATAGTTATAAAATATTGAGAAAATAAACAGGATTGAAAGTTTCCAAATGTTGACTACCAATTTTAGCGTATTTCAATTCTAGACAATTTTTTTATGAATCTTATGTCCTAGAGCCGCCACTATTATATGTCTAAGATAGCTTATCACAAAATTCACAACCTTCGAATGACAGACATCAAGTTTAACTCAAACTATTAAGGGTAGCTCTGAGTAGTGAAGATAAATCTATTTACTTTTCACGTTGATAACAATATACTTACTTATATTTTCAATGGTTAAAAAATAACAGCAAAATTGGGTAATTTTTCTTTTTACATTATAATTACTTTCTTGAAAATTTTATTGGTGACGTGTTCTAGTAATTCTCTGGCCTGTGTTCATGATAATCCGAAAAAATAAATACATCCTTCTCCTACCCAGCCTGATTATAAGTTGGTTAGATTAGATTTACACCAAATGTCGTCTCCATTACCGTCTGAAATCCTTAGCGGACATGAAATTATAATCCTTCAGAAACGGTAACTGCTCAACAATACAAAGAATAAAACAAATGCCGAATATCATTCTTTTCTATAATATTCAACATCACATTTTGTATCCATAAACTTCAGTAAAGGTACTGTAATTCCTGCACTACACCAGTATAAAAATATGGAGTCTTATAGTAATCTGTAATTTGCCTTAATCTATTTCATCACAGGCAGGTGATACCTTAAACATAATATCCACAAACTTTTTTTTTAGGGCATTATCTCATGATTTTTTTTCCTCCCTAATATTTGTAACACACAACTCTAATTAAATCTAAGCAACACTATTGATTTACATAATGCTAACGTCATTTATGGGGTTGAGGAATTTAACAAGAATGAAACGAGGAGTTGTCATATGTGCGAAATTTTTGGACATACGAACGTGTTAAGGCGCGCGCGCTTTTGTGTGTGTGTGTGTGTGTGTGTGTGTAGTATCATTTCACCATTAAGTAAACAAGAAGCTACAGCCGTCACTCAGCACTTGCCTCACCTTACGTCTCTACATCACCAGTCTTGAGACATCACCCTTAAAGCTCACCACTGTCGCCAAGCCCCACTAAGCGAGTGTCAAGGTTACGATCATAAGATTCACTATTTTCACTTTCGCACCTCCAAAAAGACGTCGTAGCTTTCCACCCCTCGCACGAAAGGTCTACTGGAAGATTTTCAGTCACTCATACGGTCAATTTTCCTCCTAACTTGAGATATATATGAGTGTGTCTATCTGAGTAACTAACCAAAACATACCAACAAACGTACTGAATATCTTACACATTTTTCTGAGACTTTACCTTAAAGAGATACGTCGTCTTAAATCAGGTTAGAGGTCGATAGTATGGTAAGGGAATCTTGCTGACGAGACGAAAATTCTTAAAAAGTATCACACGTTAATATTTTTATTTTCCTTTAACTGTGAGTAATAGAGAAATTGTGATCTTATGGTAATAAAGTAAAGTGTCGATGTCTTTTTAATCATTTGTGGGTCGTAGTACGGATCGTTGAGATTACTCGAGTTCAGCATTACTCCTCTCTCTCTCTCTCTCTCTCTCTAAAGATCACCATTACTCACTTCACTCTCCCTCTAATGTCGCTTCTCTCCCTCCATCTCTTCCACTAACGTCTACAACGCTGTCTCCCCCTCTAAGTCTCTCGTAAGTCCGTTTCCTCAATAGTTACTTACTACAACACCTTCCCTTCCTGACGTCTCTCTCTCTCTCTCTCTCCAATACACCCACCATGTCTTCCTCACCATCAATAACGCTCTCATCAACGTTTCGTATCCCTCTTCTTCTCAATTCTTTACTACCACCTCTTTATATTCCTCTCTCCCATTATTCTCCTTCTTACCATGTATCATCTACCTTTCTCCCTTCTTCTCGTCTTATCATTTCTTCCCACCTTATTTCCCTCAATCCCTTCCTCCCTAACTTTATGCTTTTCTATCTCTCTCCCTTCCTTCCTCCCATTATCTCTCTCTCTCTCTCTCTCTCTCTCTCTCTCCCGCCTTCTTCCTCATTCACACGTTTACTATCTCCCATTCACTTCCTCCTTCACTTTTCCTCGATTACTTATTCCCATTTTCTTCTTAGTCCAGCGTGTTGTATATCCTCCTCCTCCTCCTCCTCTGTATCTCCTTTTTTCTCTTCTCCGCTTTTCTATCACCATTTACACTATCTTCCTTCCGTGACTTTTTAACTTCTTTCCCTCTTCCACTAATATCTTTCTAATCTCTCTCTCTCTCTCGTCTTCTTTTTAATTCTTCTCCTTGCTCCCGGCTCCTCTCTTTCTCTCTCCTTCCTCTCCGTCTTCCACTCTTGCTCTAAAAATTCTCTACGGTTCTCCCCTTCCCGTCCGTTACTCTGATCTATCTTATTCTTTCGCTTTCTCATTCCCTAACCCTATTCCTACTCTTTCTCCTATTCTCTACATCTCGACCTTCTCAAAAGTTCTCATTCTCTCTCTCTCACCTCCTTTACCTCCTCCTCTCAATGTTCCTCACCTTACCATGGTTATATCTCTCTGCTTCCTTTCTCTTTCTCTTCACCTCTATCTCATTCTACCCTTCACAATATCTGTCACTGTTTCCCATCTTCCCTATCTCTTAGTCCCACCCCTTCTAACCCTCTCCCTCTTTTTCATCTTCCTGTTTCGCCCCTTCCTTATCTTTCTCTTCCCTTATTTCCCTCCCGTTCTTCGTGCATTCTCCTTTCCTTATCCCTCCTCCCTCTTTTATGTGACTTCCTCTATCCTCCCTCCCTCCCTCCCTCCCTCCCTCCCTCTTCTATCCTTCTCCCCTCCCCCTCCCTCCCTCCCTCTCCCTCCCTCTCCCTTCCTTCCTTCCTAGGGTGCTATCGGCGTTGTCCTCCGCCTTGATCAGGATGAAGATGTCAGCACCCGGGTATGTGATGGGTGATAAATATTTGATGTGTGCCAGGGAGGGTCCTCCTACTCCCCTCCCTTCCCTTCCCTTCCCTCCTCCATCCCACTTCCCCTCCAACTATCCCACTTCCCCTCCTTCCATCACACTCTTTTCCTCCCTCTCTCGTTCTCTTTCCCTTCCTCGTCACAAATTTTATACATTTTCCTCATTCAATATCCGGTGTTTCATGCGGTTTATTCAATGTGGTTGACCAGTTTTTTTCCTCTCGACCTTCAGTTAGGAAATAGGAGTTATATCAATCTTAATTTTCTTTTTTCTTCGTTCTATATAATTTGTCTCTCTCTTTCTCAACTATTTCTGCGTTTATTAATATTTCCCATTTATGAAAAAATAGATATTTTTTATTGACTGATCTGCAGATTTATTTATAATTTTATTTGTTGTCTAGTTATTTATGCATTATTATTATATTATTATTAGCATGACATTCAAGAGATGGATGGTGGCTTATGATTATTTTTACTTTATTATTAAACCATCAAATACAGAAACGCAGGAGACAATATATGAGATTTTCGAGGTTATCGGATAGTCGGCGTTTGTTAGAATCAATGGACGATGTATTGGTTATTATGTAATCCTAATGTTTAACAACCATAATTAATTAAAGGAGATTAATTTGTCTGTCGAGGTATGAGGTTGGGTATTTTTGACCCCCCGAAGCTCGTCACTGTCTGTGGATGGCAAACATTTTGATTGATATCGTTTTGGTTACTTAATTTATATTGATTTACAGAGACTTAATATCTTATGATTTTTGTGTTTCATTCACCTTGCATTTTTTTATTCAGTTTTCATTACTATATACCCTTTATTTTATATTCGCTGTTACAAAATACTCAATATTTCACTATTTATTATTCAGTATCAGAGATTGTACGTAGCCTTTGTATCGATAGCCAACTCAACAAGCTTTGACTTAAATTATTCGTATGATACACTCAACACGCTTTTACTAATTTAGTTGATTAATTATTCGCCAAGAGTCGAAGAATACGAAAAAGATTCAACCAGTTTGTCTTTCACAACTTGTCAGGTTCAAAGTTGTGAGGATTTTGAGTCTGTCTGAGTGATTTTATTCAACAGTTTCCTCCAGACTCTGGAAATGTAAGAATTTGGGACAACTTTTACTGGTTCACAGTCCAGAAAACCGTAAACACCTGAGATGGACCAAGTTTATTTTTCATTTTTAGATCACGATATCGCGATTGAAAATACAGTATAATATATATATATATATATATATATATATATATATATATATATATATATATATATATATATATATATATATATATATATATATATATATATATATATATATATATATTTAAGGACGGGAGAGAACTTAGTCTAAACAAAGAAAGATTAGTATTGTGTCAGTTGGACCTTTGTTTACTTTTAAGCACTTTAATTATTGTTCTCAGTATTAATTAAGGACATCAACTTATAAATCAGATATACGACTATACTATACATCATTTACACTAATATAAGCACTCGGTGACAGTACATGTAAGGGTCTTCATACTGTGATGATGATGCCGGTATAGAAAGAAACGTCGGTGATTATGATCTATTGGTCAAAATATTTATATATAATCTCCAATTTCCTATAAAACATTCAGATTAGTGACGAAATCGTATCAGGTATAATTAATGAGGAAATGTTATAATGCAAATTCTGGTTGAGGGAAAAATAACATTAGTTTATCAGAAAAATGTTTAAGAGTCTGATTAAAAAGATACGAACTTAAACCTGATTAATAAGTACAATCACAATGAGAATTCTAATTAAAGATGAAACCTGACCAAAACCCAATAATTGATAGAACTTCTAAATATCTTTTAATTAAGAGAAAATACCTTATTCATGCCTTTTTTTCTGGCGCGTAACAATTCAGATTAACGGAGGAAAATACTGGAGGAACAATAAGTATGTGATTTACGTACAAGGGTTTGTGGGTAAAAAAATCTAAACGTGGAGGAGGAAGAGGAGCAGGAGGCGGAAGAGGAAGAGGAGCATGAGGGGGAAGAGGAAGAGGAGCATGAGGGGGAAGAGGAGCAGGAGGCGGAAGAGGAAGAGGAGTATGAGGGGGAATAGGAAGAGGAGCATACAGGGGGAAGAGGAAGGGGAAGAGGAGCATGAGGGAAGAGAGAAAGATTGAGGAGGAAGAGGAGCATGAGGAGGAAGAGGAGCATGAGAGGGAAGAGGAGCATGAGAGGGAAGAGGAGCATGAGGGGAGATGAGGGAAGAGGAAGAGGAACATGAGGGGAAGGAGGGAGAGGGGGGAAGAAGAGGAGCAGGAGGGGGGGAAGAAGAGGAGCAGGAGGAAGAAGAGGAGCAGGAGGGGGGAAGAAGAGGAGCAGGAGGGGGAAGAAGAGGAGCAGGAGGGGGGGAAGAAGAGGGGGGCAGAAGAGGGGGGAAGAAGAGGAGCAGGAGGGGGAAGAGGAAGAGGAACAGAACGGGGAGGAAGAGGAGCAGGAGGCGGAAGAGGAAGAGGAACAGGAGGGGAGGAGGAAGAGGAGCAGGAGAGGGGAAGAGGAAGAGGAGCAGAAGGGGGGAAGGAAGAGGAGTTAGGAGGGAGGGAAGGAAGAGGAGTAAAAGGAAGCCACGAGAGAGCTTCATCGATTGGCAGCGTTCTAAGTAGGGAAGTTGTGGTTAAGGGAGGGATAATTAGACACGTTCTGGGTAATGGGAGGCCTTTGGTTTTAGTTTCTGCGTCCTGGATAATGAGGACCTTACGACTTAAGCCTCTCTCCCTTCTTTTTTTTTCTGTAATAATAGATTCTTAAGTCTGTGTGTCCTTCTCTCTCCATATAATCCGTCAGATGGAGGATTTCACATCTAATGGACCCTCGATATAACTACGCTTCATCTTTACATAGTTCGTTCGATGGAGGTTTTATCTAACGAACCCTTGATATAACGATTTTTTTCTCTATATATCCCGTTAAATAGATGTTTCACTGTACTGTCTTTGGGTTATATATGATGGAAATAGATTTTTTTATTTTTCAGTCATTCGCCCTAAATAATAATTTCTCTGGCTTTAAGACTAATAATTGGAGTGGGTGGTAAAGGGGAAGGAGTGGGGTGGGGGAAGGAGTGTGGTGGGTGGTAGGCTGGAAGGAGTGTGGTGGGTGGTAGGCTGGAAGGAGTGTGGTGGGTGGTAGGCTGGAAGGAGTGGGGTGGGTGGTAGGCTGGAAGGAGTGGGGTGGGTGGTAGGGGAGGAGTGGTGGGTGGTAGGGGAAGAGTGTGGTGGGTGGTAGGGGAGGAGTGGTGGGTGGTAGGGGGAGGAGTGTGGTGGGTGGTAGGGGAGGAGGTGGTGGGTGGTAGGGGAGGAGGTGGTGGTAGGGTGTGGTGGGTGGTAGGGGGAGGAGTGGGTGGGTGGGGGGGAAGGAGGGGGTGGGTGGTAGGGGGGAGGAGTGTGGTGGGTGGTAGCTTATTCCTCTTTCATAAAGGGTTCAACGTCTTAGGAGATATACACTGAAGGACTGGCCTATCTTCCTCCCCTCGGTGATGCTGCATAAGGATTTCTCTCACCTTCAATAATAAAGGTCAAAATTCATCCTGTGTGCTGAATAAACTTGACCATTGACTTTCTTCCACTTGCTTATAGAGATAACTAACATTGACACCCTAGAAAACATACAGCAGGTGAATACGCCGAATGGTCGTCACGCAAAATCTCAGCCGAAGGGAACAAATATCTATCTGCTCCCCTACTATTGTCTTTGGATATTTCTGAACCAGCCAGGAGGGTTTTTTTTTCCCTCATTCGGCGAGTAAATAGTCCTAGTTACAGGTTCTACTTCACGCCGGGTTATCAATCAAACAAAGCCTCTTTACTGGAGATTTGAACCTGGAAGGCGAGGATTGTCTGGCTCTTTGTGATGATAATGGAGCCGTGGCCTTTGTGTCTTGAATAATCGGGTTTCGGTGTCTGTTTCCTGGATAATGGGAGCGTAACTTATTTCGTGGAAAATCTGGCCTTAATCTTGGTGACCAACGTGATAAAAAAGAAAAAAGTATATATATTTTGGTTAAAAGGATTTTTACCTCAGTGTCTTTTAAAGTGTTATAACTATGATATTTGATAAAAGGGACTTAGCTCATACTAATAACGTTAAAGTATCTTAATCATAAAATCTTGAGAAAAAAAAGTATATACTGTATATATATAGTTTTTTTTGGGGGTAGATATTTTTATAAGATCCCAGTATCAACTTTGAGATATTTTCGCAATTGTCCTTTATCAGAAAACCTTATTTCAGAATCCTCTATAGACGGACGTGCACCAAACATCTTCAGGGATCATTATTCTCACTTTCCTGCTCTCCCGAAGTGTGATGTCATGTCTTCTGATAATTATATGACAACTGTTAACTAATTCGGTGCAACTTTCCAATACTTCTACTAACACTTGTGTGTTATTATATCTAATTTACAACCATTGGAACTTCCGTTATATAATAGTAATGATGATGAATTTGTGGTAAAGGTTCTTGAAAACTAGACTTGCTTAGTAAATTTTACCGAGAGATATGGTCATCAGTTTCATGGCCGGAGTTCATTAGTCATGCATTTTTTTAGAGTGAGCAAATGACTTTAAATTAGTTCGAGGTTATAATTACCTGATTATTTAATTAGGGAACAAAATTATCTGTTAAACATTATTTAAACTGGCTGGTTTTATTTAAGTCTGACTAAATGTGAAACGGAACGTACATGACTTTGGAATTTACGACTATTGTCAATGCTGAACACACATCAATATGGGCAAAGCAAATTGTACATTGACTTTTATGTAGTTTCTGTTCAACTGTAGAAAGCTGGTATTTTACACACAGACAGACAGACAGGCGCGCGCGCACTTAAGTAGTTTATTATGATTAACAAGAGACGATTTCATTAAGCTGAGAGAAACCTCTGCCACTCAGCGGGTTAAGGTGTAGAAGTTGACACCAAAACAACACTCACACCCACCCTAAGTTAACGAACTGTATGACCTAATGTCAGAGAGTAATCCAAGAAAGCTGGACAACTCGCTAACTGTACTAGTTAACAATTACCCAGGAGGTAAACAGCGTTAAGAAACCTCCCCATAGTTTTACTCTCTGGGGATCAAACTCAGGACCACTCGCTTGCGAGGCAAGCATATTATACACGAGCACACACACGCACTAACTTGCACATACGTAAAATTACCGAAATTTCATATACATAAATGAAGGAAGATTTCTGAAATTCAATATACCGAGTTAACACCCTCGTCCCCATATTCTTGAAAATAGAGAGTAGCAGCCTCGTCACGGGTACTCAGATCACATCATTTTTGTTGACGAGGACCAATCCAGTGTCTTTATCTGTGGCCAGACTTACAGCCTTCATCCTCGTAATAAAATAATAATCTGTAAAAGTCTCCTAGAAGGAATCATATTGACTGATGTTCTAAAAGACAAACAAAAATATATCTTATCCCATTAAAACACCTGATTGCTAGTCCCGACAAAGATAATAAATCGTCTTTATGTTCCTTGGTTAACATATTGGAGGCGGTGTTTCCTTTGGCACTTGATTGATCATCTCTGATGAGTCAAACTCCTTCAGTCTCTCCTCCAGGGGCTTCAACAGAGGACGCTCTCTTCATCCTCCTGCATCAAAGCCTCTGACGACCACCTCAATGCACGTCGCGAGGGTGTGTGAGTTGGCTTAATATAGCGGTGATAAGGTACAGCGGTGAGATTGTTGTGGTGATGTTGAGCGGTGAGATTATTGTGGTGATGTTGACTCCTACAATACTGTTTTCTTTGGGAAGATTAACTCACACATACTGTACATCTTATAGCACAGCAAAGTTCTCCCTACTTAGCGACAGTGAGAGTTATGATCATTAATACTGTTTCCCAATAAACATTTCACAATCACCTCATGGCAACAGTCTTCTCGTCTATTGGTGACACACAGCTCCTGCACCACTACCTACATATAATCAATAAGACCAGGACATTGAACCTCTATTATACTGGAAGGACGTACTCTCTCTGCTAGGAACTGAAGAGTATTGGTACTTATTGTCTTCCCCAAAAGTCAGTACACCCAAAGCAAACAAACAACTTGCATTATATAAAATTTAGGTGTTTCTACTTCCATCCACTTCATCTGGTTTAAAGACTAACGAGATTAGTCTTTCTTGATTATCCAGCTGCGAGTCTTGTCTAAAGTAACCTCTTTCTGAGCTTTGTACACCCACGAACTTTCTTCCCTTATGATTTCGAGCTTCTGACAAACCCTTGTACAAAGTAATAAATATTGAGGGGGATCTTGTACGAATCTGTCATGCTAGTTCCTGAAATACTGTGGATTACCAGTGCAAGGTAGGAAGAAATACCTGGCATGATGCGAATATTATCAATTCCAGTCAGTCCGGTACAGCTGTTATCCTGTCATGCTAAATCATCTTTTTAAGCAAAAATTAAAAACTTGTTATGGAATCGTTTGTTTGCTACCTCTAGTTTGAGTATACTGTAATACCTCCTACTCTAACAAGTTGCAGTTAAAACTAATTATCTGCACTGAATGGCGTAACAAAAACAGCTACCATCTATGCCTGAGTCCGTCTCTCCCTTTGATGATTAGCTAATTCTTGTACCTTCATCTAAAATATGTTTTGCCATTCTTGACAATTTCTCTCCTTTGCTTATCGTAATGACAGGCAGTAAAGTCGCCCTTTTATTCTGAACCAGATTGTTTTTTCTTGTACTAGCACTATGGGATCAAGGAACTACTGTACCTCCAGCACTTTACAAATTGTTCAAGAAACCTTTACTCCTCTTTGTTCAGGATCACTTATTGCTTTCATCTTCAACTCATACCAATCTGTCTAAGGTATCGCAGCTGTACAGTAAAATTATCTTAAGTTTTCATACCGCCATTCACCACAAAGTCTTGAACAACGATCTTGAGCACTTCCTGGTTATTTTGCCTTGTCGCATGTCTGAGTACTTAAGTTGTAAGAAACGTTTATTATCTAAGCTAAAGCAGGCAACGTAAGTCCGGTAATTGAAGGTTTAGTTTGTTTGTGCAACAAAACAATATAATTACCCTGACCTACTAAACCTGCTCCTGCAACTATAACTTATTTTTTGGCATAAAATTTATTTAACAAATCTCAGTATTTTGATTTAGCCGAATACATCTAAATAATTCTAAAACACATAAAGAAGTCGTTCGGTAACAGCAACTTAGTGAGACGTTCATACGAGCCAGCAATACAAGAAAATGCTCAGTCTTTATTGTTAACAATAACTGTTTTTCATTAAAGCAGATAATCATAATTTACAAAACACTACGACGGAAAGATTAGACTTTAGGGATACATTCTTTTAACCTAAAGGTGAATCCCACGTACAATGGCAACACACCCCCTAGGGCCTCTGACGTCAGGTATACTGGGCAGTAATATATCAAGTCCTTGTGTTGTAAACTTAAGGATGGTCCAAGATATTCGAACAAGTACACAATTTTATTCTATTCTTGTTTCTTAATGAACTTCAATGATCGTGACGTACTTCTCAACGGTCACTGCTAACACTTCCATATATTGTACCTTGGATGACACGGAAGTATTGACAATAACCACAAATACGATGGCAAACATTAGCTGTAGGTGAAGGCTTCCTGGTGCTGATTAAAACTGCTTATGTAAAAAGTTATTAATTATTTCAGAGAGACTTTCATCCTCGCTAAACAATTAAATTTAAAACAGAAATTGTGTTGTTCTGAAAATAGAAAATGTGTTGCACAAATTCGGGTGTTTCAGGCAGTATGTACATATATTTTTTCCCCCGATTCTCTCGACATGTAAAGTGGCATCAGATTTTACGGTAATTATTAATTAAAAGAGTAATTACATTCCATATCTATTTTTTTTATTAATAATGAAATAACAATTCCACAAAATGTGTCTTAATTTTAATCACTTATTATTTACGACGTCGAAGCCTTAATTTCGAAGCATTATTATTATTATTATATTTCAACAGCCGCTTAAGTTTTATGTTATATGATAAACCAAATGTTGAGTTACGATATAGCAACAATATTATACACTGTTGCGATATCCGTAATTTTGTGTGCATTATTTTTTCGTTTTCATTGTGGATTCAGTGTGTGTGTGTGTGTGTGTGTGTCTGTGTACAATTACATATGTACCCCTAGAAGCAGTAGGTCACTGTCAGGTAGGTACTGGGGTTCTCAGGTCAGCGTTCAGCTCTCTACCAGGGGCCATAAACATGCTAGGGTTAGGACGGAGGTGCTCACCTGAAGACAAGTGGCCGTGGCGTGAGCGGTTGGAGGGCGGGGTGTGGGCGGGACGCAACACGGGGTGTAGATAAGAGTTATGTGCTTGTCTGGGGCCTCTGTCTTTGGAAGCATCCGGATGAGGAAGAAGTAAGGCTTCCACACCTCCCAACAGGAGGCAAAGGGTGTGTAAGGGTCTAAGGGGTTTTCTAGGGTGTATGGTAGGCGGGGCTTAGGTGTTTATGGTTCAGGGTGTACTATAGTATATGGTATATGTAGTGTAATAGGGTGGTGTTTGGTCACTATTAATTAAGTTATGCATCTTCAGCCTTTGCCCTCATTCCTAACAAGTGGTAGAATACTTTGTCATAATAATTTCTTGTCAGAATTTTTGATGGCACAAGCGACCGGGAAAAAATGAGCCAATTACAATTTCCTATGTAAAGTCTTGTGGGAACTTTATTATGTCTGGAAGTTAACGGAGACAAAGAAGACTTGAGAAGAAAATGAGATTAAGGGCGGATTCAAATGACGATGTCGTGTTGATAAAAATTACAATAACCTCCTTTGAGAATTGTGTACATTGAGTAAATACTAAAATTAAATAGACTAGTTCAAGGTGATTTATACCTACAGTACAGATAGAAAGACAGTGAGAGATGAACAGATACAGAGATATAAATAATACTGAAAGAGAGAGATAGACAGTGACAGTACAATTAAATTTAAGTCATCATCAATTACGCTGAGTGTTCCTTCAATTAATGCTAAATATAAACACCCTTATTGGAAGTCAGGGTTTCAGTATCATTAGTTCTTAAGGCGGTGAGCACTTGACCACTCAGGCTCCGAGACTCAAACTTAAAAAAAAAGTTGATATCTCGAGTGATGGAGGGGAAGGGTAGAGGCTTGAGTAGCGAGGAGTAGAAACCTTGAAATGAAAATTGAAAGCTACGACAAAGTGGTTGGTAGAAAGGTTAAGGAGGGGTGGCCATATGACTGAAGGGTAGTAAAAGATATGGATGGAAGTATGAGAGGATGGATGATTGAAGATAATGGAATGGATGATTGAATGATAGAATATGAGTAAGGGTGATCGTATAAAGACGTTAAATGTGTATAAATAGGATGGTGAATGAAGATGGTAGAATGGAAAGTAAAGATAAATGAAATGGGATAAATCGGTATAGTACAATCCAATAGAGATAGAAGGATTTGAATGACCATGAAAAAAGTTAATGATGGTGGATGATGAGGCGAGTAGAGACAATAGTAAGAACTGTAATAAGACAAAAATTAATATGCAATCAGATACTAAAGAATATATGTATTAAGATATAAACATATAGTGGAAAAAAAAGGCAGCACGTGTGAGTACTTTTACCACCAGACCGTGAAAGACAAAATCCCTGAACTGACTCGGCACGTCCCCCACAAACTACCAAATATTAAACATTAAAATTCTCGGCATGCCAAAAACTTACCGTGTACATTTTCGTGTTTGAATGATGGCACACGTCCGATGCAGTCGGGAGAGCATAATTAATAGGACAGAAAGTGCGCAGCCGAGCGTGAAAAATAAAATTGTAATTCCAGGGCGCGAATAATTGACAGCCACTCCCAGCGCTGCTTGTCTGCGTATCTGGCCGCGTCTGGCTATTTGAAGGTCCCGACGTCCAGGTTTTCGTTATTTCCTGCTTGTGGTAGTGGAGGGTGGACGCGTGACGTAATAATGACAGTATGAAAAAAATAATGGAAGGGGCAGACGGCCACTTAACGAGATATATATATATATATATATATATATATATATATATATATATATATATATATATATATATATATATATATATATATATATATATATATGCAAACATTAATGTTATAGTGTGTTAACGTTTCAGCAACTACGGTCTTAAAGCGCGAATTCGAGATTAGTAAATAAGAGAAAATACACGCTTATAACAACATATACTGAACTCAGGAAACGAGCGTCTATAATGAAAATATAAAGAAAACAGGAAACGACACCGAATAACAGTATATGACCATTCCAGCAAGTAAGAACCTCTTCACAAACAAGGAAACAACACAGTCAACGGCCACTTATAACGAAAATATAAACAATAACACCCACTTATATCAAACAAATATGCAAAATAAGGCCATAACCTTATAACAACTCAAAAGAAAACAGCAAACGAGGAAACTTTCCGCCTCAAGAGCCTGCCATAATTATATATTAGTCGGAAATTATCAACTAGAGACTATTTGGAAATGTGTGTATGTGTCACTTAACAGCCGGTATATTCCGCTGCCACGCATAGTACAGTAAAGTTTCCTCCAAGTATTTCCTATTTCCATTACCGAGTCTTCGATACGTTTACAGGGATACTTCTGAAATTACGTTTGTTTATGTAGGCGTAGTTAGTTTTGATTCTTGATTTTTATGTGTGAATCTTTCAGTTACTCAATTATCAATCAAATGTGATTTTTAGTTAAATAAATTACACTAGAGGTTGTCATTATTTTTATATTTGTTTTTAATGCCTATTGTTAAACTGGACTGATTTTTTTTTTCCATTTTCGTTTTGGGATAAAGACAAAAGTAATATATAGACTACGAACACACCTATACTACTGTCGTCAACAACAACACACTAGGCTCTTGTATCTCACACCACGCATCTTGTGTTATTCATCCCAGGTCAGGTGAACTCACAAGACGAGAGACCTTAGCTTAAACTATGAATTATCTCGTGTTGACTATATTGTAGTGTGAGAGTCCCTTCTCCTCCACCAATAACACTTATGCTTTACTATCTCCATTACACCTATAACAACACTCGAATGTAGAATCCGTTTATAATACACTTAGATAAAATTTTATATTGCTTCCACCCTAAGAGATAAGTATTATAGATTACTTCACATGGTTATCAATATTCGGATTAATTTCGAGTCTGGTGATTGGATTTCCAGTTCTCTTTCACTAACTGGCAGACACTGAGCAGTATAATGTATGTAGAATGCTGTTAGTTCCATATATTTGAAGAAAAAAACCCAGTTATAATTTTTTTATATAATGTATGCCGGAAAAGTACACCAAACTCTACCCTGTCTGTATGGTATTTGGTCTCCAATTACTTTATCACTGAAAGGAAGTTAATATCCGAGATGCACCCAGTTATACCATGTATTGTAACTCATTAGCCACACCTATCGCATGTCCCTCACAATTTCCTGTTAATCATGTTGTTTTTAAGACTATTTTCCGTGTGTGTTTTTTTATGTTAAATGTTTACTTTGTTTTGACGTGTAAAATAGTTTATTGTTATGTTGGAAGAAATATTTTGATCAAATCACTGACCTTGATGATGAAGATGTTATCGCCTTATGTGTATGTGCTAGGCTTCGCTTATCAAACATATCTACTGAAGTTCACAAGCATAATTTCATATTAAGATTGTCTATGATTATTATTATTCACATCAACTTAATTTACAGTCGAAATATACAGCACTATATCACGAATTGAACCGAAGGAAGAAGACTCTCTAGTGAACTGTGCTCTAAGACCCAAAGGCGTTGAAGCACTTACATACAATTAAAACAACAACTACCAAACCACTGCTAACTGAGGACCCGAGGCTTCAATCAACAGAAAGAGGAAACCTTACATTCCTTGGTGGTTGTGTCAGGCAAGGGATGTGACACCTCAACATTTCCTATCTGGTTTAAGTTCCTGTGTCAGACGAGGGAGTGGACAACCTCCTCACATTTCCTGTCTGGTTACAAGTTTCATGGTGTTGTTTTATGGTAAGTGTAGAGTTGTCACACACACACATCCCAAGGCTACAAATATACGATAAAGGTTAACATGACTTTATTATTTCACATCTTTCTCATCACACATCTTTACTGTTGCTGGTTAACCCCCATTTTCTGTTTAGTATTTAGTTTGTGTATATATTAATTAACTTATTCATATTAGTTCCGTTTGTGTATTATTACCGAAATTATGTTGTATTTATCATAAGCTCCAGGCAAGGTAGTGGTTGGTCCCTGAGAACAAGACACCCAATCAAAATTCACATACAGGTACTCGAGAATATATAAAATTTCTCATTACACAAGGTTGCTGTATCTAACACGGAAATGTATACACAAGTTGTTCTGTAATGAAAGTCCTAACTGGATGGACTTTTTTTTTTTTTAATGTGATTCGAAAACTACTGATGAAATGAGATTATCAACAATTGTTTTGGAAAAAGATAATTACCATAATCTTTTACCAGCCAATAATGATGAGTTCTCCATTGCATGAAAAAAAAAGGGACAGCGGATTAAAGCTAGGGAAATTAAATTGGAATATTATTGCATCGAAAACTTAACGCTGTTGATGTTATTGTAGGTACTTCATCTGTCAGGATTATTGAACACTTGTCGGACGGAGACTCATTTTCTACGTCATTTTTTCATTTATCTTTAATTTTTTTAATGTGCGAAGAAATTTGAATAACTCTGAATAATAAAATAAAAATTACAGCAATGATTATGTATTCATAACTTCAAGCAGAAACATCAGTACAAGTGAGGGGATTCTTATAGTGTAGTCACTGTAGTGGTTGTAGCAATATGGTGCACCAATATCTGATGCCTCAATACTCAATGGTTTTTCCGATGATATTTACGTTCCGCAGTACATTATTGAGTGTGTCGCTGATCACTAGCTGTAATTACTGTTGCCATGGGTCACGCTACGTAAAGTTCCCAAAGCCCACGTTAGGTTACCAGAAACCACGTTATGTTGCCAGGAATTTACTTAAGTTGCCAGGAACCGCGCCATGTCGCCAGGAACCGTGTTATGTTGCCAGGGACCACATTATGATGCTAGGTACGGTGCTATGTTGCCAAAAACCACGTTATATTGCAAGAAACCACGTTATATTGCAAGGAACCACGCTATGCTGCCAAGGGCCACGCTAAGGAGCTTATAGATCCAGATTTTTCCTGTCAACTGATTTTCGTTCTTGACCGCCCGAAGTTTTCTATAAAATATTTTCCCGTTTTCTTTATCAAAATTTATTTCCTTCATTCGTCTCCTTTTTTTCATTTACTGATGAATATGAAAAGTTCTCAATATATGAAATTTCTATATAGCATTTAATGTAATATACTTCAGATTTCTATCCGATTAAACATCAAATTCTTAAGAGTCCGATGACATAATCCCTTTGAGCACAATGTCATCATATTTAACGTCATTGTAGTCAAGGGGTTTAGACATCGTACTTAAGCAGTCAAGTCATTTTCTATAAGAGGTTAAGATACCTTACTCACTATGCACTCGGGGTTAATATTGCATCCATGTGGTTAAAACATATAGGCCTATTGTTTTCTGGCGAGTTTCCTATATAAAATTTTGCCTAAAATTTTGAATAAATTTGTTTTTCACCCAAAATTGGTTTTCCTGTAATTACTGCATTAAATAAATGTTCAAGAGTCCTTAAGTCCATCTGTACCTAACTCTTAATATACAATAATGTGGAATAGTAGATGTAAAAATAATCATAATAAAATTAGCTTTTATTTATTTGCAGAGACAACCTGAAATGATTAGAATTTTCACTTTTTTCTTACGTGAAGATCTGCAGTCACTTCAGTTCACCGTCTACCTCACCACTGGCGTATTGGTTATTAAGGACAAAGAAACAGTCGTGGGTGGGAGTCTCATCCTACCTTAGTCAGCAGTAAGACCCACTTGTGAGGTCCATGATACCGGTACCGTGCCATGATCTCACACTCACTCATACACACACACACACACCACACACACACACACACACACACACACCACACACACACACACACACACACACACACAGGGTCCGCCTTGATACCCCGCTGATAAGTACTGATCCAATGTACCAAAATGGGTCAAAAACTTATCTGATGCTTTCTACAATGCACTCGTGCTTTCTTATAAGCCTCTCGCTATCATGGCATCTCCTGGACATTGTATTAGACTCTCCAGTTCTCCGAATCGTGCGGGGAGGGTGGGGGAAGATTTACCCTCCTCCACCACCACACTGTGTCAAGGGGAATTCTCAGTCTACTAATAGCGCGATTTTTTTTAAATGAAACCAAAAAAAATATTTCGGTATTTGCTGGGAAGATGTTAGTGAAGTTGATCCATTTTAGGAGGAAAGCATCTCACAGTAAACGTGTCTAAGGATGGAAAACTCCGTGTCTTATCAGCATATATAAGTATATGAAATAAATATGGAACAAAAGAGATAAAACTCTCTAAGTAGAAACAAAAAAACAAACCTTAAAGAGAGATATTGACCAACAGACATACACGATGGCCTCTCCACCGTTGCATGAGTCAACAGATGAACAGCATTATGGCAGAAATATCTACTTGGCATTCATGCTCGACCGATTTGCAGAATGATACACAATGATCTTTATCTAATTCCCGATAATGCCATAAGTTGTGTTTATGGGGCGGGCAGAGTATGGCGGTGATGAAGAGGCCACTTAATATTGGCTGTTATTGCTTGCCTAATGTCGCACACCAATGTGAACCCCAGACAGAAATGTTCCATAAATGATGTTTGGATTTGAGTCAGCCCTGAGAGAGAAAGGGAAGAAGGTAGGAGGGAGCGATAGGAGCTGGAGCATTGGAGGAAAGGGAAGGGAGGGAGGGAGGTAGGAAGAAACGGAGAGAAGAAGGAATGGAGGTGCTAGATGGAGAGAAAATGAGAGACAGTGACAGACACACACACAGGATGGTAGGCATATGTGTGGACGTAAGTAAAGTGTTATTTCTATTTTCCTTTGTAGTTGTTAAGGTTTTTTGTTATACACTACCAATGATTTAAATTACTATTCCAAGACATTTCTCTGCAAATATTAATTACATAAAGCTTTGCAAAATTTCATTAGCAAATTTTTTTTTACAACATTAATTAGTTTTACGAAATTCCACTCTTTATCCATTTTCTTCACTTAAGATTGATTTATTTTTTTTTTTTTTTACCACTCCCTCCCCAGGTTAGTCTCTCTCTTACCCTCACTTACTCTGGTATCTCCTTCGTAATGCATCTTACCCCTCTACATATCCCTCTTTTTTATCTTTCATATTGACAGCTGTTCTGGTGTTCCTTGGCCAGTAAATCTTCATGGTTTAACTCCTCTCCTCGTCCACACCCACCGACCTTCACTATCTGCTCCACTTCAGCTTAAATGACAATGAAAAGAGTAATGTGAAATTTATGGATGAAAATCAATGAATGTATTGCGCCAAGAGACTTTACCTCTAACATGAGAGTAAATGTGATAGGCAAGGTGAAGATGTGAGGAAGATAGAGGGAGATTAGAGGTAGATGAAGGAGGAGGAGCTAAATGCAGGAAGAAGGGGATGTTAAGAAAGAAAAAGAGATAAGAGGAGAGTGGAGATGGTGTGGAGATGGTGAAGGAGTTTGGAAAAGGCAGTGGAGAGAGAGGAAGAGAAGAGCATGGAGGTGATGGTGGTGGTAGTAAGGAACGATGTTGGGGAAGTGGAAATGCGCTCAACACAAGAACATATGAACAAGCCAATGCCAGATATACAAGAGAAAGACTCGAACGCAGAAGATTATGAAGCAGAAGGTAAGGGTGAAGACTGAACATTATAGGGTGAAGACTGAGCATTATAGGATGAAGACTGAGCATTATAGGATGAAGGCTGAGCATTATAGGATGAAGACTGAGCATTATAGGATGAAGACTGAGCATTATAGGATGGTGCAGCAGGTCGTAGCGAGTGCGATGAGAGCGAGAAACTACGACAGCTTGTGTACCTTATAGATATAAACACTGGATACAAGTTACACGTCCACACCTTCATGTACACAACAACGCTTCAGGAAAGTTAAGTTACAGTATCCGTTTCTTTATTCTCTTCCCGATATATACTCCACTGTTCTTGGAATTCTCTCACTGCTATGCTAAAGTCATTCTACATATTATAAGCAAGGGTCCTCACAAAAGACACTCACAATGTCATTCTGTAAAAGTTGTTTGGTCACTCATTCTTAATATTATCCTTCATACCACGTCGCTTTAGTCCCCTTGTCACGGTTAATACCAGACACTTTTCTTCGCTCTACCCAATATCACCCTTATTTCTCCCACATGAGTCTTGACACAGAGGTCAAGGATCAAATTGGACTCGTTCTGGCAACATCTTGAGTTGTTCTCCACCAGGACACGACGTCATTTACTGTCTGAGTGTCCTGTTGAGTGACGCAAGTGACCTCGAGTCTATTGTTTCTTAACATCTCAGAGAATTGTACATTTATTGGAGCAATAAATAAATAGGGAATTAGTCAAACGTGTATTTATGCTTTGATATAAATACCTTCTTTTAAATCTACGAGACGTAGATTTCTTCGATCATAAGAATTTTGCAGCAGTAAACAGCTTTAGGAAGTTATTAACGGTAATTTGACTACGATGTGTATATCGTCTATGTAACAGCTGACATATAATAGACCAAACAATTGATGGTACGTTGAGTGTACAATAACCCCACACCATGACATGCCATGAATGAGAGCAAAGCACGTGGTCACTATTGCGTCAAAATTTTAGCTTCCTTGTTCAAAAATTGCCCGACATATCGTCCGAAAAAGTCAGAAAACAAACAAAATTAAACAACTTGAGTACCCCCCTTTCGGGAATCATTTTCTCGGGGCACGCGCTTCGCGTGACACCTGGGGATAAAAAAAGAAGGGGAACGGTTCGCAATTATTTCACTGGAAATATTTAGTGCCATTGTGGATACATCCCAATTTTCAATTTTCTGAACATTTAAATGTCTTAAAGTATCAAATTTCATACGTGTGTAAAAAATGAGTGAATGTGATCATTGTGATCATGTTGAATGAACAAGATTTTATAAAAGTAAACTGAACAAAAAACAAATAAGTTTTCTTGAGCAATATATATATATATATATATATATATATATATATATATATATATATATATATATATATATATATATATATATATATATATATATATATATAAGCAGTAATAAGACAGCGCTTTGCTTTTCTTATGATATAATAACACTGCATCAGGGTTAAACATAATTGCTGTATATTTGACCTCATGACCTGCTATTACGTAAACTTTATGTACATGCAGGACCCGCCTTCACCCCTCCTCCGGAACTACTCCTCTTCCTGTTCTCCCCTCGTCTTCCATCACCCCCTTCTGTCCTCTCTCTCTCTTCTCTCTGTCTGTCTTACTCCCTATCTCCCCCGTCTTCCTGCTCTCTCTTTTGTTTAGCTGTTTACCTCACCCATCCCTCTCTTCTCCTTCTGTGTTTCTCCCTTGTTCTCCATTTGTGGCCCTCGAGTTCTACTTCTCTTGTCTTGCTATCATATCTCCTATCTCTCCTGCCACCCTCCTCCTCCTCCTCTCCCCTTCCTTCTTCCCCCCTCTCTCTATCTTCCTCCCTCCCTCCTCCCTTCTCTCACCCCTCCTTCCTTCCTTCTCTCTCTCTCTCTCTTTCTGTCACACCCTCCTTCCCTCCCTATCTCACTCCCTTCCTCCCTCTCTCTCCTCCTCCCTCTCTCACCCCCCCCCTCTCTCTCTCTCTCTCCCTCTCTCGTTCTCCTCCTCGTTAGTCGCCATTAGTGGAATGTCTTGTGCAATTAATTCAGGCCATTGTGTTGCCTGGCTGCTCCTCGTGTCTGTTACACACTGTTACGACAAAATGATTCTTGCTACCACCTCCATGTGCATCTTCTTGCCCTTTGCCTTCACCACTCATCATCTCCCATCTTCTACACCTTTCATTATACATTACACATCTAAGTCAGCTCATGTGTTCTAAATTATCGTTTATATATCTGGTCTATTTCGTTGTGTTGTCGTATTTGTCTATATCACTATATCACTCGATAATTGATGAGTATTTTTCATTTTGTATTCTCTAATTAATACTTTGTTTATCTAGTCTCATCCACAAAACAAAAACAAAATGCACCTTATCCCTCAGTCTAATTTTCCTGTATAAACATTTACTTTATTTCGTAATTTTCGATTAATAATATATAATCCATTTGCTTATCTAATCTAGTTGCAGGGAGGAAGACTAATTAGATGTATATAACTCGTACAAAAAAGAGAAAAAAGTAAGCCGTTGGTAGTTATTAATCTGACAGTAGCTTATATTGTTGGTGTGTGTATCACGCGTTACTTAAAGGTCAAAGACCAAAACTCTTCGTGCCAACCTTTTCCCCTCGGAGACACCTGCCTTAATGACCCTCATTATCACGAAAGCATAAGTACCGTGAATTACTAATGGCTGATTGCATCTAATTACTTTCAAAGGCTTTTGCATAATTCTGTTAAATATCGCCTTTTATTTTATTTTTTTTATGAAGCTCATCATTCAACCCTAAATTTAATCATATTTTAACATTTTATTTTTACGTGTTTTTTTTTATTCTCTATTGTGTACACCTCAGCTTTATTACGCGCCAGGTATTTTATTTTTTTATTCTTTCCACCTTGGCTTTATTTACACTCAAAGTTATTTATCTGTGTTTCTCATTATTTACTCCATCAGGGTGTTATTTCCTTGTCTTACTATCCCATCTTCTTTAACCTTGCTCCTCGTCCATTCATTTCTCCCTCCCCCTCTGCTTCACTCCTCCCAATGTCTAACCAACACGCTAGTCTTCCGTGCATAGAATAGTGTAGATAATGTATAGTTTCGTGTGTGGTGCTGTACACCTAGTTGAACCTGTCGAGAGAGTGAGTGAACGAGCGAGTGAGTGAACGAGTGAGTGAGTGAACGAGTGAGTGATAGGGAGGGGGGTGCTCTCGTATGTACTGTACTGTATTTCACTATGCTGGTGAGGACGGTGTGAAACTGTGCTCACTATCTTATGTAATATTAAGAAAACAATATACAAACAGCTTAAGATAACATTAAAGAAATTGTGTAATAAATTTATAAGATTAATGGATAAATCAAAAGTCTGGATTAAAGAAAAAATAGTAGCAAAATAACAATCACAAAGGAAAGAAAATGTTAAGCTAGAACATATGTTTAAAGATTTGAAGATAAAAATTAACTATTAATCAAAGAACTCATACACGCACATAGCCACTCACGCCTACACACACTCCCACACACACACACACACACACACTTGGTCACCCTGCTGACCTTCCTTACCTCTTGGCATGTACACGCGCACTCACAAAACTCCCACACACCCCCACAGCCACCCCCGCGCACACACACACGCACTCCTCCACCTACATACACACACACTCCTCCACCCACATACACACACACTCCCCCACCCCACATACCTCCCCCACCCACACACATGCCTCCCCACACTCCCCCCACCCACATACACTCCCCCACCCACATACACACTCCCCACCCACACACACACTCCCCACCCACACACATACTCCCCCACCCACCTCCCCCACCCACACACACTCCCCACACACATACACTCCCCCACCCACACACTCTCCTACACATAACCCTTCCTGTCTGATGTGTCTCGCGTCATAAACACGTATATTTATTCTCAAAAATGCAGCCACAATTAGAGGCTTGGAAGAGTGCACAAATGTTATGCTGAACATATTTCATCCTTTTGATACACGACGCAAGGAGAGGCCATAAGTGTCTTGGGTTTTACGGCACTGAACTATATGACTGTACGAACGGCAATTGAAATAAGTTAAGTGGAAGGGGGGAGAGAGATGCCAGGTACACAGGTTAACGTATTATCCCTTTATACTTTATTAGCATTTTTATCATCTGATTAACCAGTTTGTGAATCCGGTTTTAGGATTCATATTTTATTTATATCCAAGTAATTATTTGTGTTCTTTTTTCTTTTTCTTTTTTAATATTACTGTAATCACACTGAAGGAGGAAATATAGCACAGTACACCAAAAGCACTGTACATTTCTGAATTATTTTTAACATTTTCTGTGGTTTATTTTCTAGTACAGTGGGATTTCAGTGAAATATGTGGCATTATCTGACATTTAATTCTGGGTCATATATACGATTGGCTTATATCTGAAAACGCTGTTTTTTTTATGACGTATAACGAAACCACAGAATGGTTAAAAAAAATCTTTAATACACATTCCCGTCACCTTATGATCCTCAAGTACTTACATGGCCGATATTGCCAGTTGTTTGCCAAGTATCCAGGGAGTTTTGTCCGCAACTGTTTATGTTAGAGTGCAAGTGTTCAAAATGACCTGTAACTTATTCTTAGGCCCTTAGATACGCTATAAACAAATGTACACACCCTCAACGCCCGCCCGCCCACACACACACACACACACAGGTTCCAGAAGCAGCATAGTGCCAATATTGAACCCCTGACATGACCCTTTAAATGATGAACGCAAGATACATTTAGGGAACGAAAAATAGTGATTCTTTCCATTAATCACAACGACTACTTGGTCAAGGGTTATGTAGTCTCAATAATTAACCGGAAATGCTTGACGTTCAGCTTATAAACTCACGACAATAATAATATCACCGTGTTAATATATTTTATTGCATGGGGGGAATTAATGGCTAAGATATTTGAAGCACCATCAGTCATTCTCAACACTTAAACAACAATAAAGAATCAAAATACCTGACAAAAAAGCGTTTTAATAATGAGGAAAACACAGGAAATAGTGTTTAAGTGGGATAATAAGAGATACATAGATAAAAGAGGAAACGAAATGGAATTAATTTGTAAAATAAAAAAAATAAAAAAAAAAGGAATACAAAAATAGAAAAGAAAATTAATTTGGCAAACACTGAAAATTCTTTAGGGAGATAAAAGAAATTACCCCCTAAGGCATGAAACAGAGAAAATGCAGTAAATGAGACAAATATCGTAAAAAAAAAAATCAAATAAATGCGAATTAAACTCATTAATGTCAAAAATCAAGGTCGAACAAAAGAAAACGGATCAAGTTACGTTCTCTATAGTACCTCCTTAATTAGGCTCTTGATAAATGAAGGCCCTGTTATACACATCATCTTCCTACATAGTTTTATTTATCTTTATCTCGCTTTTTACCTCTTATGTATTGTATTGTAGTAACTTGACCCTAGTGCTTACTAATTAGCTTCATAACTCCTGGGTTTTTATTTTGAGAACGAACCTAATCCAATTTCAACGTTTAATTGGGACTCTGCTGTTTCCTACAAATTACTCCAGTTTTGATTATTACAAATGGTTATAATTACCATATCTCAGGAGTGTTTAAATTGCGTTCATTGCATTTGTCGTTTTTTTTTTCCTAAAGGAGTTAAGAATAATAGCTATTTTCCTTTAATATACGTAGTGCTTCCTAATGTAGCATGTGAGTGAAATTTGTCTCCATACATAACGTCCTGGATAAAGATGTTCGCAATAAATGTGTGTCGTCTAAGATTACTGGAAAATCTGACTTAATCACGAAAACTTAACATTAACGTCTAGGTCACCGTGTTCGTTGTCATCGGTCGCTTCGGTGTTGTCTTGGGTAAAGTAAAAACTGTCTTTCGATTCTCATAAAATTTATCGAGACGAAGATGAAGATGGTTTTAAGGCTAAAAAGAAATAGCAAGACAAGCCATGCGGTAACAAGGCTCCACATGACTTAAAGCAATGAGACCTATGGCTGATGGTTTTAAGGCAGTATTGATGGTAGGTGGTAACAATACTCCTCTGACTTAGGTTATGGCTGGTGGTACCAAAGCTTGAGAGCCTTTTCACCTTCAAGACATATTTAGAGTCTTAGCATACAGACCTTTCTCATGGAGCTTCTTATGTACTAACTAATTCTAATCCACAATCTTTCCCTGTAGGCCGAATCTAACTCGATCTCCATTTCTGGGAGACGGAAAGGTATATGTGATTTAATTCAACTGACTTTGAACATTCCATCCATAGGTAAGATCCTTCCCTTGCTCTCCCCCCTCCCCTCCCTAGTCTCCCTGGCAGGTTTGGTGGCGTGGACATCCAACCACCCACCTCTCTATCCCGCCACAATACCCTCTAATCCTCTTGAGGAGAGGGATAGAGGGGATTTTGTCCTATCGACCCCACTACCTGTTTTTATTCTATTTCTGTTATGCTCTCGCCACTTTGTTTTGGTTTTCTTTTATCCTTTTAAGACCCGAATATTGAAAACGCTTGGTAGTCACTGGCTCCTGCTGCATGGATTCGTATACGCGCGCGCACACGAGACGTAAACTAAAGCTATCAGTGGGAAATTGTTTGATGCCGTTTATTTGTGAGAAAAAAAATCTGAAATACTACATATGATAAGGGGTAATTGACCGCTATTGATGATGAAAATATCCTTGTTCATCTACTTGAACAAAATTAGTTTAAATTGGCCATAAGGGTAAACTTTTGAACCAGTTGAGACTTCAGAAGGATTTTATTCTTGTAACTCAACCCGGAAGTAGGTACAACAACTGATCTCTTTTTACATAAGTTGAATGGCGGCGACTATCATGGTTTATCTGATCATTATGGCCCAAAATAAACGTCATACGTAACAAAGTTTGGATGTTTTCAGCTGACTACTCTGTAAATCAATGAGCAAAAACTATACAACTCGACCTACTCTTCTAATACCTCATATAATGGAACCATATTTAGGCGTCGTGGATATTATGAACATTCGAAATTTATTACAAAAGTTGGTTGGAAAGATCTGGTTCATTTAAGTATGTCAGTGAATTACTTATATCAGAAATAAAACTTGTAGTATTACTGGCTGGCGATTCTAATGATGGATGCCGACTGTTACTCTTTACACGATTAAATTATTTATTGTTTCCCGACCATGACGACAATGTTTCCCTCTTGCGTGTATTAAAAGGAAAAACTCATAGTGTTAAAGGTCTTAAATATCAGTGATTCAGTGATCTAACAAATTTGAACCCTTGAATTTAAGCAAAAATTTTGGTGTGCTCGGAAGGGGAGGGGAGACATATTTCCACAAAACAAGTGATAATTATTTGTGCCTGTTGTTGGGTTCAAAGTTAGCGTGTTACATTTTTTGGCCCAAAGCCACACTATTCCTTGTATAATATTCACAATAAAACTCCCAAAACACCATTGTAACAATTGTGAACAAGTCAGAATCACAATAAACTATAAAGAGATACAGCATATTACCTCAATTGTGTTTTAGTAAGGTTGAATCACACATAGACGCCCAACTTAATATTTATCTAACATTCATTAATATTACTCGATGATTCTCGATAAATCTTCTCAGGTAAACAAAACGAGGTTGATGAGGCAAAGAAGAAGATTCTGAAATCGTGTGTAGAGAAGATGACTCATTGAAGCATACGAGAGATGAATAGAGAGGACATAAGAGAAAACCAAGAGTCAATGATAAGATGGAATAAGGGACTTTATATATGCAAGAAGGACCAGGAATGTAGTTAAAAGGTTGAACTGAAGGATTTTATGAGAGAAATGACAATATGGAGTGTGTGTGTGTGTGTGTATGTGTGTGTGTGTGTGTGTGTGTGTGTGTGTGTATGTGTGTGTGTATGTGTGTGTGTGTGTGTGTGTGTGAAGACGTGATGTGTAGAAGCAGCTGATAAATACGAGTACCATAAGGTCGAGTAATAAATAATAAGAGTGTAAAAAAATAGGATATTTATCAATTAAGCCTAAAAGAAATCGTAGTAAAAATAAAAATTCACAAAAGAATAAAAATTGTCTTAATTCTGCCCCAACTTCAGATATGACTCAATAATATGGGTTAATTATCCCAAGGAAAACATTGACCATATTTTAACTTATCCCTGTGATCCCGAGCATTAATATGTTAACTTTAAATTCTTGAAGGTCCTCTCGCTAGACCAAAGAATAATAAAGTCTAATTTACATGATATTACTGGTGCTTTTATTGAATGATATATAGAAAATTCTGATATCTTGAGAACATAAAGGAACAAGTGGAAGACTAACAGTAAAGATAAAATATATAAAGGTAAAGGTGTTTGAAACTAAAAAAAAATAAAAAATAAATAAAAAATATTCACATACGTTCAAAAACTGCGCCTCTGAAAACGACTCTATACTGTATGCTAAAAAAAAATGCATTCCAGTTTTGTATCTATTTCTCTTTTGAGTGCGATGAACGTGTGGCCATTTGAGCAACATTTTTGTCTTAAATTTTGATGTAACAGTTGTGAGTGTAGTATCATCAACTAAAACATTTGAGAGAGAGAGAGAAAAAAAAAGTCACATAGTTGTCCAGCACTGCAGGTATTTTCAGATAACTGTGAAAGCCTGACCAACAGTGTAATAAATTCAACTGAAGTGGCAATTCCTGAGGATGTATATATTATTTTTTTTAATTTGGTATTTTGTTTTCACTCGTGGTAGCAAGTTATCACACTTATTCCCTTACAGTATAGACTAAGTATCACGTGATCACTATATCATTCCTTTACTGTAATGGTTCCTGTCTATATAATATATTTAACTAAGAATAACATCACTGAATAATAGATAATTTCCTTCTATGACCCTCCAAATTTTCTGAATTATATGTATTAAAAGTTTAAGATAAATTATAATCCAAATCCTCAATTAGCATCATACAGGTAGGAGTTTATCACCTTTATTTTCTCTCCTCTTCTCTCACATATCACCGGCGTTATCCACAGTTATCCAGTTATCCCTGTAAAAGTTATCTCGTCGTTTAAACAGAAAGCAAAACTTTGTGGGCAAAAAACAACATCCGAATTCAATTACAATCATTTCATCCCGCCGGGGCGTAATTGCATTTCATTGAAAATAACTCAAGCCCAGCGCATATCTTTTATCCGAGTTCCCATTCAATCAAAATTTCAAGCGCCACTCTAAAACACACGTGTGCCTCCCCCTCCCCTACCCATCAACCACACTAACACCCTCCTCCTACCTATCCATCACACTAACACCGTTCCCTACCACACAAACACCCCTTCCTATCCATCCACTACACCATCCATCCCTTCTCTTTCTACCTATCCACCACACCATCCTCCCCAACCGCTACCCCCCTCTCCTACCCTCACGTCACGCCCACCCCTCCTCCATAACTTATACAACCTCGTCACAATATTTCCTCACCAATATTCTCTCACTGGCGGGGGACAAAAATGTGGAAAAGATACATTCATATTAAAAAAAAAAAGCAGAAGAGAGAGAGAGGATGAGAGAGAAGAGTGAGAGTAACCTAGGCTAGACCAATCCAAATTCTCTCTCTCTCTCTCTCTCTCCTTCTATCTCTCCGGTGAGGCGATATCATAATTCACCCTCTGAAAAAACTGCCATGCAATTAAGCGAGACGGTATCCTGTTAGTGGGAATAGTGGAGGGAGGGGGGAAGAGGAGGGGGGAAAGATAGGGGGGAGGGAGGGGGAAGTGGGAGGGGTGAGGGAGAAGAGGGAGGGGGAATTGGGAGGGGTGAGGGGGAAGAGAGGGTGAAAGAGATGAGAAGGATAGGGAGAGAAAAAAGAGAGAGAGGGAGAATGGGGGAAATGGAGAGAAAAGAGAAATATATAGATAAAGGGGAGATTGTAAGAGGAAAATGAGGAAAATGAATATGAAAGGGGAAATGAGAAAGACTAGAGGTAGATAAAAGGGAAGCAGGAACTGAGGAGAAGCAATAAGAGATAATATGGAAAGAAGGAAAGATAGATTAATAGGGAAAATCAAAAAGAGGGAAATAAGAACGAGATGAAAGAATAACGAAGGAAGAGTAGGAGAATGAAGTGTAAGGAAAGGGAAAATACAGGTAGGAGCGGAAAAAATAATAAGAGAATGAAAAGCAAAGCATCAGTAAAGGAATGAAAGCTTAGGGGGAAAAAATTTTAGATAAATGTATGACGAAGAAAATAAAAAACAATGTTGATGATTCAGAAGTGTAAAATGGAGACCTTGGTGGTGTAACAAAGGGAAGGTAATTTTACAGTTGAAGGAAAGGAGAGAGAAAGTAAAAAAAGAACAGATGAAAAGAGTGGTAGATTAGGTATAGCGAGGCAGTCAGACAAACAGAGAGGGGGAGGAAGAAAGAAGAGAAGCCTAAGATATAGAAGCCAAAAACAGAAGGGAAAGGAATACACAAAATGAGAGAGAGAGAGAGAGAGAGAGAGAGAGAGAGAGAGAGAGAGAGAGAGAATGAAGTCCCAACACACACAAACTATGACAAATTAATTATCGAAGGAAACCAGATAATTCAACACCAAAAATCTATTCGTCAAGTAAACAACGTCTATAGAAGACAATACCGTGCTGTAATGAAGGAAGAAAAATTACAACACAAAAAAGACGGCAGAAGACAATAATGAGGGAAGAAAAAGCCTGAGGCAACACCCCACCCCACCCCTCACCACCTTGCTTACTCCTGTACAAAAAAAACCCCGAGGCTTTCGTCAATGGAGTGGGAAAACAAGAGGCAGGAAATTACATCTACGTAGACGATTGATGCTAACTCGAATATATTTTATGTTAGGTGTTATTTTATCATTATCTGTAAGTGCTCTGTGGAGACAAGAGGTAACAAAAAGAGTCATGGCCAAAGGGTATATAGCATGGTAGAGAAAAACGCTCTCTGTGGCATGATTCAAAGTTATGACGGAGTAAATTATAATTGATTGCTAATTAAAATTGATTCGACTAGTTTTTCATGCATTTAATTATTATGTCTTTGGTAATTTATTACTTGTGCTTGTAGATCACTAACTAACTCATCCATTAACTAACGGAGAAAAGTAGTTTCTGATAAAAGGTATACCAGCGACACGTTTATGTTTACTGATTATCTTAAAAGGTAATTGGTAAACACCCTTGATTATTAAGATGCAAAATGTGACAGGATTGAAACTGAGACAGACTTCTAGGACATGTTAATGTTATGTTAGGATAATCGGAGGTGCACATCTTCCGAACACGAACTCCACACACACACGCGCACATACACACGCACACGCTCTCAAATGTACGTTCGTTTTGTCTCACCTCCACAGATGTTTGTTGCATGTCTCATATTACACATCGTCCATCGTCTCAGTCATCTGTTTTCAAACTGAATGTCCGTGTGTCAGTCTGTGATTTAAATATTTCAAGAAGTACTGGACGGTATTGATGAGAATTTTGTCGATATCTCATTATACCACTCAGGCAAAAAAATTTACCTTTCCTTAGATATCATTAAAATTTCAAGACTTTGTTATGATTTAATATTGTCTTACGGCTGGCAATACAACTACAGCAGGAGTTTTTGTGCCATGTGCTGCCTGTATACTGTAGAAACTGTCCTACTCTTGTGTTTCTGTTAGCAATTCAACTTAGGAATATCCTTTATGCAAATAGAAAATTAGCCTCATATATAAACCATTCCATCATATAAAATACGGATTATACAGTGTCATGACCAATATACACTTATACATAACAATTCACTCCGTCCTTACATTATCCATATTCTGCATAAGGAACACGAGAGCAGCCAGCGGGGCACACCAAGCAGCACCACACCACACACACACAGATATTAGCCTGATTGACCGACTCTCCGGCATACTTCCAAGGGATATAAAAGGGGCTATAAATATTTACCAAGATGATCAGTGATATTATTGGTGTCAGCGCACACAAGAAAGAGCGTACGTAGCAGGTGAGAATACTCTGGGTGGTGCAGGTTACCCGTAGGTGATGGCTTGGTGAACCACATCATCGTAGTAGTTATGTGGAAGGACGTTGCCGTAAGGAAATGATCAAGGGTGAAGTACAAGTGGTTTAGTGCATCACATTACAGCTGATATTATCGTCCGCCTCGTTTATGGTAACAGTCGATGTTGTGGTTGAGTTGGTTCTTTCGCTGTGATAGACTAGATTAATATGTATCTACCTCTATATGATGCAATGTCTATTTCTTCACGTATTTTCTTCCATTTTTAACTTCATGTCTTCAAATATCGATCTCCTGACACAGCGGTTGACCGGTGATCCAATACCCCTCCTTCCCTCCCTCCCTCCCTCCCCACGCCTATGGTCTTACACAGCATTTGACCTCTTCATTTAACCACAGGCGTGTCAATGATTTACTAGGTACACAGTTGCGAACGTCGGATGGGTAAGTTTTCCGGGATTTATTTTCCAAAGCTTGGGTAGGTAGTTGTTTCTTAGACTTTACACGTATAAAGTAAAAAATAAACTCAAATGAAGGAGAAAAATCACAAAATACCACGATAATTTTTTTAAGGTCAAAGACGCAATAATTATACTAAGTTATCTTTACAAATCATACTAACTTAACTCTTTGTTACTTACATATCCTTTGGTTTTATAATGGTAATAAACAATAGATAAGAGAACACTATGAATAATACCCTCATATTGTGTAGCTGTTAATATGTTATTAATGCACTCCAACTACTAAGGTCTTTAAACGCGTAATAAAGTTAATAATCACTCTAGTTACCTCGTATCATACTTCCATCATCAAAACAATTTAGAAACGTTCACTATCAACACACAATTCAAAATTATTAACTACAATATTCCCCACAAATCCAGAAATCTTACTGTACCAAAAGATAACACCCAACAAAACAAGATTTATGTCATATTACATAATTTCTTAAAGATATTTCCGGTAATCTTATATATAACATAAATTCACGTCAATCGTCTTATCCTTCTCCGATTCTAGGAGGAAAAATATAGATGATGCTTATGGGGGGGGGAAACAAAAATATATACACTGAGTAGTGGTATAGAGGATCAGGTCTGTTATATCCTCTTCAAGACCATACACTGAAACCCCCCAAAGCCCTTGAGGAGCTTATACCGCTCTCTAGCACACACACTACACACTCTCATTTTACCCAATGTATCATAATGGCGTGAAAAGGATTTAAATAGAAAATAATAAAGTAAGAGAAAGGATGTGGAGAGAGACTAATAAAATGATAAAATTTTGTATAGTATTTAACATTTTATAAATAGGTAGTTTAGCAAGGCATGTGTTTTATACTCTCTCTCTCTCTCTCTCTCTCTCTCTCTCTCTCTCTCTCTCTCTCTCTCTCTCTCTCTCTCTCTCTCTCTCTCTCTCTCAGGTCCAGCCATAATGTGATTCCCTATGATAGTATGTTTCAAGACGTTTACCATAACAATATTGTGAGAGGAATTACCGTTCATCTCTCAGGTCCTCAAACCTAGACTTAATCTCCTTCAGTGGGAACCATGTGCTCAGGAACACGTACGTGATCTTAGTTGTATCCTATAGCTGCTTATGATCCTTTATAATAAGAATCTCCATTATCATCATTATTATTCTTAAGTGAGAAAATAATACCATGTAAGACTTATTGTTACTGTATTTATTTGTTTATGGTTTGGATTCCTCTTAACAATGTTCGATCATGTTACATGCGGTTTGCCTTGTTAGTACAATTTCGCAGTCTATTCACTTTTTCATTGAACATCATCAATATCACGTAACAAAAACTATATGACTTAATATGATGGAAAAAAGGAATTAACTCACCTAATGTCAATGACCTTAATGTCCAGCAAGGATGTTTTCAGCTCACGGTTCACTAGGCGTTATTATGACAATACACCATTTATGAAACATTATCTCGGCAATAAATCTTCTTCTTAACTCATCATCTTGGAAACTCTCTCACGGAAGTGTCTCCTTGGGGATATGTAATGTTGGTCTGGATAATTTTTCTCTCGTGAGTGTGGCGTCTTGTCTGGACACAAAATATTTATTTGCTTGCCGTTATGTTGTATTTTAACTGTATCTACGTTATTTGCTACTATATATTTTATATGGGTTCCATTTTTCGTCTAAAAATAGTTGCTTATAAACTCCTACCCTCTCACACGCACGCACACGTGCACACACTCACAAATAGTAATAATAAAACATCTCAATGGATTAATTTTGCAAAAAACACAACTTGCAAAGTCACCGAAAAACATAGGTTTATCTCTGACTACATGTTTACAAGAAATTAACTCAACTACTCCAATAAAGTCAAGTCCGAGCACTCATCCTATCATTAGACGATGCAATTCTCAGCTCACAGTTATTAACAAACTACATTTTACTTCCCTTTCTTCTAAAACGCACGTATATAACTACTTTAATCTTTAACCGAAGAGAGTGGGAGAGAGTGGAAACACACATGAGCCCCGTCACATATAGCCTCTATTTTCAGTGGTGTAATGCATGTGTGGTGGTCAACAAGAACCACATTATTCCCAAACATGTCCAATTCGGCCCCATAATTATTCACCAAGACACATTCCAATAGACACAATCCTTGTGGACCATCGATAATGACGTTCAAACGAACCTCCACTAAGATATATTTTTCCTTCCCAAGTAACGGGAGAATAACCCCAATTCTTCCTTATTTTAAAGCTCAGAATACCTCCACACACTCTAGTCTAAGAGACCCCTAAACGATGCGCTATTGTCCCCTGTTTAAATCGATGTCATATGAATTTCATGTTTTGTTGAATTGGGAGGCCGAGTGCCCATGTACCAGGGTGCAGTTATGGCTATTTTATACAGTCGCTCCATAAAATATAAAGAGGGGGCGGGAAGAGGAAAGGACTGGGATGGGGGAAGTTGGTGGTAGGATAGCAGTATTAGTTGGTACCAGCAATACGCTCTTTTTGTGATAAGGAACTGTTAAATGTTATACAGGTGTAATGCTAACGACCTAAAACCAAACTAATACGGAAAAGGAAATGAAATTTTGACAAAAAAAAGTTAGCAGACAGACTGTCGATGGAGATTGTGTTTAAGTCATATTAGGTCAGTCTCAATCGAATTTGGTTAAGTTGGGTTCTACTCTGCGACTATGATCTTGTTAACGACGACAAGTTTTCTCCCAAAAGTTTACTGTTGACGTAAGGCAGCTCTAGTGACTTCTTGCTGACTAACTTGATCAGACGAGGACCTTTCTCCAACTTACTCATGAGAGAGCAAGATAAACGAAAATACTAGACCAGCTCACTCATGAGAGAAGGATCACCGATAATCCTCTACCGGACAAACCCAAGACCGGCTGACTCATGAGAGATAACGAGATATACGGGTCTGATAAGTTGACTACAGAAAGAACAATATAATACGAGTATCCATTACATGATTAATACACAAAAAATAGTATATAGGATTCCTCTAAGCTTGCTAGAGAGGGCAAGTAGGATAAAGTAGAACTCCTTGATTGTTTGACTATTAAATATAGACTCCTACATAGATAAATACAGAAGACTGAAGATGGATAAGTCACGAGAGAAAAAACACTTCACATTGCCTCTTATAATATGAGTATTTGTTCATTGTTGTTGTTGTTAAATAAGGACATATCTGCACACGTTTCTGAATAACGTTACATAAATATGATCCAGAAGCTGTGTGAATTCTTAGGTCACATTATACTGTTCACATAGCAATTAGAAGAACATACTTTTGCTTAACTGAACAAGTAAGCCACGTATAGAAATATGTATGTTGCTGTGTGTGTGTGTGTGTGTGTGTGTTGTTCCTCGAGTGGCCATTAAACTATTGACCTCGTGTTATTCTTCTTTTTTTATCATTATTTATCAGTTGATTTACAAGTTTCCATTAAACATAACTCACCGTATCGACAGTCCACTTACTCACGAGGGCCTGTTAACCGAGTGACCGAATTTATCGAGTGGATATTTTATTGAGACGTCGCCAACAACCGCAGGAGCCCTCCACTACTATAACTTTTGATGCTCGCTTGAGTAAATTAAAAGGACAAAATCAATTCTCCAATACTTCTACGTGTAGGGCCAATACTCTCACCCACTCCACTCCACTCACTCACTCCTACTCTCCTCTCTCTCTCTCGCCTGTTCCTCCTCCTCTTCCTTTTATTTCTTTTTCTTCGCCCCCTTCCTTATCACATTCCTCTCTCCTGTTCTTTGTCCTTTCACTTGATCTTATCTTATCTTCTCTTCCGCCCTCCTACTCTCTTCTGTCTCCTCCTCATTTTTCTTATTCACCTTTCCTCTCTCTCTTTCTCGTCTCCAACTTCATCTACCCTGTCTTAATCCGACTTAACTGTCCCCTCTCTTTCACTCTTTATTTTCTTCTCCTTCATTCCAACCTTCTAGTTATTTTTACCCTCGACCTGTTTTCCTTCTTTTACCATTAATAATGTCCAGTTAATCTTCTTTTCCAGATTCTTTTCGTCTTATTTCTTGTACACATTTTCGTTTTCTCCAACTTTGTTAATGAACGGCTTTACCTGGCCTTCTTCCTCACCTGTAACTCTCTCTCCTCACCTGTCGTCCTCACTCACCTGTAACCCTCTCTCCTCGCTTGTCATTCATCTCTCTCTCCTCTCCTCTATTAATTGAAATTGGAACTCTTGATTCATGGTCTATCTGAAGGACTTGATCAAAAGAATTTCCAAGTTCGAAAAAAATATTAAGGCTTCAGGGTGACGGAAATGTGATGATAAAATAGTGTGTGTGTGTGTGTGTGTGCAAGTACAACAAACGTCTTCCACATCAGAAAAGAAAATAATGATTACATAACCCAACCTTAAACACACACATTTACCGCCGACAACAGAGCTTCTTTCTCTCTCATTGTAATATCCCATAAGAATGTTATTATAATCCTTTCATAAATGTTGTCCAATAACATAACACAAACCACGAATACTAATAACATTCCTCACACTATAACATCAAGGGCACAACAACAGCAATTTTTTTTTAGCTGTATTATATTTGGTAGTTATTAGCGATAGTACTAATACGTTCATGTGAGTGTCTTGTCTGCTGATATAAATTAATGTTTTTCCTTATGAATTCGCTTGACGTAACACACACAGACACACACGCACGCACGCACGCACGCACGCACGCACGCGCGCGCTCGCTCACTCACTCACACTCTACTACACACTTTACTTTTTCTTCAATACTTCCTTCTCTTGCCTCCGTCACCAACAAATGAACCGACAGAGTCAACTTATACTCCTACGTATATCACCTTTTTTCCTATAATTTCACGCTACTACTTGCTGTCACTATAATTCTTGTCTCTATAGTTCTCCGGAAGGACAAATTACCCCCAGATTGTCACGTCATTAGGAACTTTAGACATTAGGGATTATAAACTTAGAGGTGATTTTCCTCTTTTGTAGCTCTTGATGTTTACTTTTCTTTCCATCCTAAACTTTGTGCCTGTTAAGGAAGTCACTGAGCTGTTTGTACTGGATGTCTGAATTTGTCTTTTGTATTTTAACTTTCAGGATATTGTTCTCTGGGCAGTGATTAAGTGACGATCATTTAATAAAAATAATGTAAAGTAAGAAGTTTTTTTTTTTTTTTTTTAATCAATGTTTTGTCTATGTTTTACGACCAATGTGTGTGTGTGTGTGTGTGTGTATGTATGTGTGTATGTATGTATGTATGAAGTAGCGTCTCTCTTTCATCAGTGGGTCTTAAGCTTCCCTGGCTAGTCTCCCAGTTATTACTCCAACTGGGTGATGTGCAACAACTGAACACTGAGCAACATCTGCAACTACCGACGGAGTTGACAGAACTAATTAGTTTTACCCTAACTTAGAGCTGAATACATCAGTAGACTTAGTTGCTTGTGTTGAATATAAGCCTTAACTAACTCTGGTATCCCTTAAAGTTATCAGAGCTTCATATTGTTTATTAAATTATGTTCTCGCTTTACACTTCTATTAATGTGCAAAACATATATACGACTCGGGCATCGGTAAGCATCCCAAACACCACGTACTCTCTCTTAAGCAGCACCGTCATATTTAACGAAGTGTGTAACTATAATTTTTCACCCTAAAGATCATTAACAATAACAGACAGAGTTATATAAATTCTACTTCAAGAGACCCAACCTGGTCAAGGAGCCCTTTGGTTCAGGTTATAGTCTCAGTTGACCTTCAGACACTCTACATTAATGCATACTAAGGAACAGTGTTCTTCGACCGACAAGTGTTCCTAAAAGAAACAGTCAATCCTACTAATTTTTTTCATTTAAATACGTCACGTGAACAGTATCGCAGGCCTCTCTCTCTCTCTCTCTCTCTCTCTCTCTCTCTCTCTCTCTCTCTCTCAGTAAATTTATATCGTCTGTGTAGTATTGTCTTATCAGGTACTGTAAGCGAATTGATTTCTTGTTTATTACTATATATATATATATATATATATATATATATATATATATATATATATATATATATATATATATATATATATATATATATATATATATATATAGGCTGAATTTAAGATGGAAACCAGTGCCACTTAAAACACAGAACCATACAACAAACGGCAGAGAAACACACACTCAGCAAATATAATAAAATTCTCCTTCTCACTCCCCTATCACGTAGAAATTTAGCTCGGGCACTCGTCTGAGCCGGGGGTTCATTCTTGCGAGAGAGACTCCCTCGGGCGCCGTTTGGAGTTCATTCTTAAATTTGTTTAGTTTCAGCTAAAGCTCACAAAACTTAGATTTTATCTCCGAGATTCTGGCCTGGATTGCGGGGACAGTTGGTGGAGTTGGCCCTGTGGGAGTATATGTGTGTACATGTGCGTTTGTATCTGCATATGTGTGTGTGCATGTGTAAGTGTGCATTTATGCATGTGCGTGTACGTGTATGCATGTGTATATCTACGTATGTGCAAGCATGTGGGAACATGGGTACAAGTACTTGTGTGAATCTTGTCTGCAGCTGTACACATTCCAATATATATATATATAAGAAAAAGAGAGAAAGAAAGTCAAAGAGAAAGGCAAAGGTCAATAGAGGAACAAGGAAAAACAGAAAATAGTAGTTTCCCCGGGACGAGTATTCTCACGGGACCAATTCGGGAGTTGCGTCTGTAAAGCAATTTGTTTGGTCTCCGTCATAGCGGCCTATCATGTGAGCATCACAGTTCTCCCAGCTGTCTGCCACAATTTACTGCGTGGGTCGGTCCCAGATGTTATTGTTACACGCCCATAAACTTACCAAAAAAGAAAAAGAAACGAGGTTGATCGCATACGGACAGATGACGCGATATGACCGATTTATTTGATTTCCTTGTGTGATACTGACGGTATTTAGTGGATTTAGTTCCATTATTCTACCAGCAGTATCTAAGTTGGTTCTCAAATCAATTGTGGACTATTTTTTATCTCTCTTTTTATCAGTATTTAGTGTTGTCTTATTATTTTTTTTTTTTTTTCCTATTCCGTTTTTTTTCTGCTGTTAAATATTTCGTAGCATAGATAACCGGTATTTTGTATTATACGCTTTCACGCACGCGCGCACGCACACAGAGGAGCGTGTGAAACAATGTATTCAGGATGGTACTGGTAAAATTATCATAACCAAATCAGCTTTCCCTTTTCCCTACAGAATCGAACAGAATTTAGGCGTAATATATTCTATTACTCAACGAAAGTAGTTGTATAAATATTTTTTCTGGGGTCTATCATTTTTTCCCTCTACTCAATATTTCGTTCACGCAACTGGAAACTCACACACATCCCCCACGCACACACTACACACACTATCAACTACAGGTACTCTCACAACTACACACATCTACCTAACACACCCCAAACCCCAACCTCTAACACACCCATCCCTCCTCCCCAATCATCTACACACACACACACACACACACACACACACACACACACAAGAAAAAAAATATGACGCCGGACGAGGAAGACACAATAAAGGATTGTGTTCTGGAGGAGAAAATATTGTGAACACGGCCAAGACAGTGTGTCGGGGACGTTGACGAAGGACTCGCCTGAGTGTGGGGGAGGTCACGGCTGCTCCCTGCCTCAGCCACTCTCACCGGAAACAAGAATTATTTATAATTTTTTCACGGTTATAAAAGGACGTATTTTTGGCATCCTGTGGCGTCTCTGGCTGGGCTGAGAGTGACTGTTAGGTGTTTCAATATGTTTAATTCCACTTAATGAATAACGTTTTTTTATATTTATGGCAAAATATAATAATGCTTATCTTAGGTAATTTCAGATACTTGTGGACATGAACTATGTTTCAGTGGAACAACTTTCATAGTGAAATATTTTTAAATCTACCAAGTGCGATAATTCGGTTTGTGTTGTTCAGGTTTGTTTATCATCTGTTGACCATTGACACTGGACAGCCGGATAACATTGGCTTCACACACTTCACGACTCTACACGTTCACAAACCTCCCCCTTGTCAAACTGCAGCCAGGAACTTGAGCGGCAATGGATAACTCCTCCTTGACCTAGTGGTGCCGGACTGTTTGGGTTGGTACTTGAAACACCTTTAGCCTCTCTCATGACGATTATTTGTTGTTATGTCGTGGAAATTGCATCGACTTTATTAGAGACCTGGGTACTGGACAAAGAATTCTCCGTTTTTGCTTTCTTATGGTTTGTCTGTGTATTTGCGTTGCTGTAATATTGTGTAATAAGTTCGACTCTACAGGAGCAGTGGCCCTCTAGATATTTCTAATACCCAAGGCGATGAAGTGCAGTTCCTCATTTAAGGAGGATTGGCTGCCAGGCGTGTCTTAATTCTCTACAGCTCTCAGATCAGGAACAGTGTTCCTTTTTACAACATTTTACAAGACCTGAAATTTAAAGGACGATAAATTCATGTATTATCAAACTCCAATGCCAGAAGTAAAGAAACACACAATACTATAAGCCTGCCTGTAGTAGACATTATTACTAGTTTACTCTGACCACAAACCCTGAGAGTTCCAGAGTATGTGTATCTGGGAAGGTGAAGCAGAGAGGCTTTACGTGAGATATGCAATCCATAATGGCAGCCTCAAATTACAACAAAGTGCTCAGTGTTGCTAATGGGTCCGGCAGACTGTGGAGTGCCTTTATGCTAGAAGCAACCGAAGTGCTCATTAGAGTCAGACCTCTATAGTGAGAGACTCAACTCTGATATGAGACAAGACAGGCTGTCTCATTGTTCCAACGCTTTTCATTATTTTGTGGGTTCGTCATTAGGTCAATTAGTAATTGGTTTGGAGTCTCAGTCATCAATTTCATGGTCATTAATAAAGGATTAACCTTTGGATCTTCTATGAAGGTCACTCCGTTGTCTCATCATATATGAGGTTGTTTACAGAGAACAGACCAGACGTCTCCTAAAGTGACGCTTTATTGGGTGACGTAACTCTCCCCTTGCCTGAGCGAAGGTCATCAAAGACTTTGCTAGTTTCACTTATCTTGGTAGTGAACTCGACACACGCATTAAGAGAAACTTATAACTGATTTTACGATGTAATAAACTCAACCAATCAGAATATGTGGCACTGCTAAGAAAAAAGACGATCCTCACGTGCTTCCTGCCTTATTGTGTATTTGTGGTACGTGGTCAATGACAACTGATTTGAATCGGCGATTGAATCAGTGGTCTCCCCAGAATCACGCGGTTTCATTGTGTCAAGACTGGTTTGAGAACTTCTGATTTGTCGAAACCGGTAACACTAACTTCAACATACTGGGAGAACACAAAGCTCGAATTCCCAAAAGTTGGCCAGGCTTGTAATTCTGTTTCTGTTAATAATAACCTCGCATGGGGAGGACAACGCTGACAAGCATCACGCTTCTGTTTAAGTTATGTAAGTCGTGTAAAGACATATTTGGATTAAGCGTTTGCAGAGAAGACCCGCTCTAGGATGGTGCTCATCGTGGAGCCAGAGTGAAGGAGAGATTAGGCTATAAGATTAAAGGCATATTATTTTTTTTTGTACAGAATAAAAACAAAAAAGGAGAGTTGCGTTTGTGTTTCTCCACACCAGTGCAAATATCAACGACACAGTTTTAAATCTAACCAGGATATCATAAGCCGCACATAGTGGCTTATAATATTTCTTTAAGTAGATGCTCTTGGTTTTATCCTGACAACAAACTGAGATAAGATGATACCGACAGTGATAATAATGAATAGACTCCCATACAGAAGGGCATAAAAAATATCACCAATATATATATATATATATATATATATATATATATATATATATATATATATATATATATATATATATATATATATATATATAAAATAAATCGTACAGTATATTAACCATTGTAGCAGCTCATAACGACTCAAAGTTTTATCAGATTAATATAGCACGACAAGTTTAAACGACAGATATTAAAGATTACAATTATGTATTCTTTAATCTCAAAGCAAAACCTAAAAAAAAATATGTAACTTTTGTCAATATACGATCGTGTTCATGACTTCACCGAGCAAAACACGTACACCCACCTGCCAGAAACATTGTCCCACTACACTAAATATATCCATCTTTGTTTACTTAATTGGCGGTGTAGTCATTGGGTTGACTTTGCGGTCTCTGGCGGTTCCACGGATCTCTGCAGTATACCCGGATATGAGAGGATATATGGTTCTGTCCGAGCGATATACCGCCCCTTTATAACAACTTATGAGAATACATTTGTATAAGTTGATGGTGGACAATTACTTAATTAGTCATATACAATTAGACGGTGACGTATGAAGAAGAACTATGTGGTGGTGTTTGAGTGTGTGTCTGTGTAGTATAATAATAATAATAATAATAATAATAATAATAGGAGAGTGTGTGTGTGTGTGTGTAAATTGAATTTGAATTTGATTACGTATTGCTGATAGTTTATTGTGCACCCTATAATCGTTCTGTGAGCGGTAGTGCAAAGGGATTACAGAGTAGAGGTCACAAGGTGTGTGTATAACAGACCCCAGTGATCAGGCTATTTTGGCATTGAACGCTACAGACTATTTCATATACATGGTTTGTTTGGTTCTATACAAATACGGTGACTTACTCAACTGCACGAGTACAGCACTGTGAGGCAATACGCCTGGCAACACACTTTGTTCTTCACATCTGCGTGGGAATTATTCAAACACATTGTGAATTTAGTTCTATGGGAACTGACTTTTCTAAAAAAGCCAAAGGAAATTCTCATCATTACTTGGCGGTCTTGAAAACTAGTAACCTGATTTTTTTTTTCCAAACTTTGCAATAACATCGTAACTAGACAAAATAATACTGTACTATGAAAATTCGATGAAACGGGGCATTAAAAGAGGGAATAAAGGAAACATGACTTCCAATACCATCATTAGGCTGGAATCCCAGAACATGATTCTCTCTAAGCTCCCTCTTGGTCTTGTTTGGGGGATCCGGCCACCAACATCTGGATCTTGCGTAAAAGCGAGTCTCCAGGTTATGTTTGTAGGTACAAATTTGAGGAATCTTATTAATATCTATTTAAACTTGGAAAAAATTAACAATTATATGACTAACAACTTTGGAAATAAGACCTGAATATATAACACAATAAAAATTTGTTTTGTGTTGATGAATGTTTGATTTCTAAAACATTTCTAATTTTCCTATTTTGTGATAGACAGACCATGGGATGAATCTGGCGATGAGTGACGTGTGATAATTACAGCAGTGAGGGATGGCGCTATGAATGAATGAGACAACACATAATAAACTGGAAAGACAAGAAGAATAAAAGAAGAAGACAATTGTAAATATCTAGAACCAAGTTAACAGATGTAACTTTAAATTTTCAATAAAATAAAATTGCAGCAAAATTTAATGGTCTTCCAAATAATAGGGTTTTAATTGCTAAAAAAAAACACAAAAAAAACCCAGTCTTAATCAGCTGAGTCTGTCCTGGGAAAAATCATCCTTCTGTTGGCGATTTTGTCTGTTTATAAGGGGACCAACAACGTCAAACCAGACTTGGACTTAGTTGATTTCCTTGAGTATTACTTCACTCCAAGAACTAAGGCCTTTAAGCCAACATATGAAAATAAATGGTACACCTCTAGTTTGGGCGAGATATTCGTCCTTGACCACTCTTCTCATACACTTATATATACTTGTGGTTTTGCAGAGAGAGAGAGAGAGAGAGAGAGAGAGAGAGAGAGAGAGAGAGAGAGAGAGAGAGAGAGACCACCTGCACAGTCTCCATAAGTTCGGCAGCTGCTGGCTCTTGCTCGTCTTCCCATTCTGTTACTAATAATAACAATGTCCGGGAGTTCCAATGGCATAAAAATTTGTATATTGAGGTCAATCAATCACCGGTCTTCTTCTGGGAAACTGAATCTCCGATAATGGAGGAGCTCCTACCTAATTCAACTTCCAGATATTGATGTGTGTCACCTTTTGTGTTTTGTCATCGTTTTTGTGTAGTCTGCGTTGACGTTATTGTATTTGTCAGTCATTTATTTATACAATTCTTTCCGCTAAAGGCAATTGCTCTCTCTACCTGCGCTTTCCTGCCACTCGTAAATGTGTTTCTTTTAGAACTGTTCTTATCTGCTCTCTGCACCCGCCCGTCTCTGAGGCACTGAATTATCGGAAGGCAAGACTACAAACTTGCCTCTCTGTGTCAGCGGGATGGAGGGAGTGTTCACTGATGGGGTTTCTCACGCTACCTACAGAAACTTCGTGTTTATCTCATAGTGATATCCGATACTCAAGAACACACAATAGTGGAAACTTGATTTAATGGTGTCTCATTCCATTCTCGCCTATATATATATATATATATATATATATATATATATATATATATATATATATATATATATATATATATATATATATATATATATATATATATATATCCTCGGCCATTTAACATTAATCCTTTCTCAACAATCCACTGACTTACTATGAAACGATGTGTTTACAAAGAAAAATACCAAGACCATTTTGTTAAAAGGTTCCCTCTTCCGTTTTTTTTTTACCGAACGTTGAACTCAGCGTGAGCAAACGATATTTAGACCATTCCACACTTCCACTATTTTCCAATTTTACTTTTTATTCTTTTTTTTTCAATTCCGTTTTCCATTTTGGTGGGGGATTCGTCTAACTGTTCAGATTAGCTCGGTCGACTGAGCCAATACTGATAGTGGAGTTTCCCGTACATGGATCAATCAGGGACAATAAAACGAGCTAAGTTTTAATCAAACTGTACACTGTTAAGGCTGTGAGATGGGCGAGTGGAGGCTAGAGGACTGACTGACTGACTGGCTTCCTGTGTTTTGTTAGTCAAGTGTTAGTTTGTGTGACCTAGAGAGAGAGAGAGAGAGAGAGAGAGAGAGAATAACCTATAGACAAATAAAAACAGACAAACATAAAAGGACAGATTAAGAGACAAGAGAGACAAAGAGAAGGGACAGAGCTATATATACACCGTCATTCTCTTACCTACAATAATAAACACAAGGACAGAGTGGCATGAAAAGAACAAGATAACGAAAACAATAGAAAATTAAGAGTTAAATTCTCCCGCCATCACCTACCAATAAAAGTATATAAACAAAAGGTTGAAATGATAAAATTCCTTTAACTAGAAACCAAAGACAAGACGAAGTATTTATGAAACATTACTAAACATCCTAATTATAAGAGCAGTAGAAATGATTAAGGAGTTTATTTATGAAATATATTAAGATTTTTAGCGTCTCTGTTTTACTTGTTATTACTCTATGATAATCCCATGTAAGTAGTGTTTAATTGTAATACCTTGTGAGGAGTAGCGAACTAAATGACCCCCAAACAATCCTTCTTCCCTTTTATTTTTTCCTTCCTTCTCTCCTGCACACCGTTTCCCCAAAGATGATTCTTCTTATTCCTCCTCCTCCTCCTCCTCCTCCCCTTCTTCTTCTTCCTCCTCCTCTTCCTCTCCCTCCTCCTCTTCTTCCCCCTCCTCTCTTCATATACCCACGTAGATTGAATTTGGGGAACTAATTAGGGAGACGATAGCCAGGTTAAAGGATAGCAGTTTCGGGAAATAACACCTCGATGCTCACACTGCAGTAAATAACACAGTAAGTACCAACTGATGATGTGGTTGGTTTCCTCCTGTAGTGTAGAGGGAGAATGATTCACTCTCCCTATAACTCTTCCCTCCCTTACCCTCTCCCCCTCACCTCCCTCCTCTCCTCCCCAATATACATCTCTTATCGTTGTTTCCCCAGTCGGAAAATTGGCCGCTTGGACTAACTTATTCAAAACATTCCCGCGAAGCTGCTAATTCATGCGTTAATTTTTCCACATCGTTAAATAATGTTGCTCGGGATATAGAAGGGGCGAGTTTCCTTTTTTTTAATCCTTTTAAAGACGTATTCAGGAAGTTCTGCCCGCCTCCTTTTTTTTTAATACAGAATTTAAGCTGAAATTTCAAAAGACTAAAATATATTCGTTTGTGCACTGAAAAAAACTGTTTTGTGTTTGTTTAAAAATCACACATGAACCTCTTTCTAACAAACGTCACGTTGTGCCATTAACAGTGATTGTGGCCTCTACAACATCAGGACACAAGGGTGATTATTATAGCACAACTCATCTTAAATCCTTATTCCCTTCAAGTCATAAATCACCATGTAGTAAAGTCCAAAACAATAATCAGTCTTTTTCGAGCTGTTTTAATACACACAACTCTGACATCACAACAAAGGGGGTGAGCGGAATTAATTAATGAAGTATGACAGCGCTCTCTCTGACTCCCCCAACCTCTCTCTCTCTCTCTCTCTCTCTCTCTCTCTCCATATTTTACTTCCTACCTTTCCCTTAATTTATTCTTTCTGCTCCAATTTTGTAACAAGAACAATCCTTTCCCTTTCTCCCACCCCTTTCCCCCTTCCTTTTTCTTACCTTCCCCCTCTTTTTAGCGACCTCATTCCCTCTCCATATCCTTCAAATCACCGCCAACTCCAGTCTCCTTTACCCTGTTCCTGCATCTCCCTCTCCCACTCATATACCTCTTCCCCGTCATCTCCCTCTTCCTCTTATCTCTCCCCCTCTTCCTCCCTCATCTCCCTCACACCCCCACCTCTACTATCCTAGAGGCCAGTCATGTAACCACCTCGAGTTTCAGTCCTCAAGACGTCCTTATAACTTATGCTAAACTCGCTTGTCCACGCTGATATTTCTTAAACTTGTGACTTGTTCAGACATTATTGCCTCTTGTGTATGAACTTGTGTCCTGTGTGACGGTAAATAATGACAACATACTCAGTGCCACCACCTGACTCCACTACTTAACAATAGACAGTATCTTAGTCCAGTGTTGTCAAGGATGTTAAGACTGACTAATCGTTTTCTCTTCTACAACTATGTAACCAACTTCCCGTTTTCCTTCTCTCTTCCGTTTTCTATTTTCCCTCTTAAACACCTTTTTTTTATTTTTTTTTATTTCCTCCATATTCTATTATCATATCTTTCCCTACTACCCCCTTTCCTTCCCCTGTCCCTAATTCCCCCTTTCTCCCTATTTCCTCCCCTCTTTCTTTTGTCCATATCGTCTTTCATTTCGTCTCTTCCTATTAACTCCCCTCTCTCCTTTCCTACCACCTCCTTACCACCTTTCATCTCCCTTTGCCACCTCCTTTCTCCCATCTTTATCACATCACTTTCACCCTTTCTCCCTCTGTAATTACCCTTCCTCTCCCCTGATAATTTTCTTCTCCTTTCTCTCCGAACCAACATTCCCTCACCCGACCACCTCCCCTCTCCCTCCTCACCATCTACTCCTTCCCATTCCTTCCCCATTACCTATACCCTACCTCCCTATCACCACCTCCCTTCTTTCCCCATAAGTTCCCTTCTCACGCCTGTCTTCAGAGAAACTCGTGCACTTTTTATTACGACACAACATTGATTAGAATAGAAGGGAGTTCACTGCAGGCGGGACCAGCCAGCCCCTCTTAAGATAGTAATCTGCAATAGGCATTCCCCCAGAGGACGTTTTTATGGCGACGCCTGAATGGTTTCCTCTGCAGACACATATGGGAAGTGTCGAATGGGTTCAGGAATATGGAATAGACACGCTAATTGCCTTCTGTGTGGTGCTGGAAATAGTCTAGATCAGTTATCTCAGTAAATGATTTAGTGAGGCGAGAATTGACAATTAGTTGCACCTACTACGAATGAAGATTGCAACAAACTAGATCATTACAGTATGTTATGTAAACGAATATTTCAAAATACAAAACGAAAAGAATGCAATATATTTTATCATGTCAAAATACACGAGGAAGCGACGATTGCAAGAGCAGATCATACAAAATACAAAAATTAATAGATTGCTATATATCTTTTCAATGTACAATAGTAAACGAAGATTACAAACGATTTTGTAGTTATGTTACGAATCTCTTCTCAACACCGCAAACCTGGAAAGGCTCATTAAAGGAAATGGATATATACTATTTGTTAAATTATGTTGGCAAATTCTGCTCACTTAACGTCATATATTTTCTGGTATTATCATCCTGCACCATGTACTGTACAGTGCAGGGCGACCGTCTAAACAGCGTACAGCCGCTCAGTCGATCAAACAGACGATACTGTGTCGAAATCGAGCATGAATATAAATATGAAACGTATATCCACAATCTATCAATGTAGGATTATTTTGTTTTACGTTCAAAAGCTTTAACTTCTGAATACCATTAGGTATTATTATTCAAGTAGGTTTAACCCAAACACCCAGAACGCATTTATGATTCCTTTTTTTCCTGATCGAGAGACAAGGACAACTGATGCTCTGTGTATAAATATAACACATTAATACTGTTAAAACCAAACTATTTTTCTTACAGTCGACGTTTTCCCCGACGAAGGTGTGTGATTAGGACCCCCCGGCGGTAACCCCCGTGAGGAAGGCAGGAAGATCCTCAACTCATCACTGTCTAATGTATTCACGATCCATATTTAGGTCTGGCTGGTCGATGAAGTCATTAAGTGATGATGGTGATGAAGGCTGTGCCAGGCGGCCTCGCGTTGGCAGCTCTAGGCCAGGAAGAGAAATTTACCGCTGTATCCACCACGTCGCGTTGTGACCTACCAACATAACAAGCTATAATAGTTTTATATTTAGAGATGCGTATTAAAAACGAAACAAATTTATCAAACTAGTTATTCCTTTAGGGTTTGGACTTTCAAATAAAATCATAAAACACAAAGTCTTAACTATCGAAAAAATACTTTCTATAAACTCATTAATGTTGAAAGCCGTGATGTTAGTTGCAGTGAATTTTCTCTTCCATTCTAATTTTATAATGCTATAAGTTCTAATTATTATATTTGTTCACGTTTGAAATGATTCACTAAAACTAAAATTATTACCAATAAATCTGAGTTATATGAATAAAAAAAAATCGTCCCAGAATAACTCTCGTACTGAGTAGCATCTTATATACTTTCTACACTGTAAGCATCTTCTATGTATTAGCATCTCTATGTATCCAGACTATGTATATTATCATCGCCATCTATCCTCTATGCATTATCATCATAGCAGTCCATTGAGTGACATAATACGGCCTCTGTACTCAGATGTTTGCTGTATAGGTCATAATATAAATACAGTTAACACTCCTCTATTTTCCCTTTCATGTATTGATAAAACTGGCAATAGTTTTTACCATTTTTATCGAATATGAAATTTGATTGAATAGAAAAAAAAGAGCGAGCCATAAGCTAGCACGTTTTGTGTGATGCTTGATTAAAAAAAAATCTATCACTGATTAAATTTGTGATAAAGCCAGCACAGAAACCTACTATTACAATATTTACACGTGGAATGGCAGCGAAATCCAATCAGAACTACACATGGCTTTTTTCCCATTCATTTTCAGTTACCGACATTCCGAACTGGTTGGTGCGTAAACAATAAATATATTTTTTTTTTCCTAAATGACACTAGAAAAATATTTATATAGTTCAGTAACACAGTGAAACTTTCTATATTAAACCAACAATAAAGTTTTAATTGTCTTTTTCTGTCGACATGATTAAACTTAACTTCACTCATAAGGTTTTCATGCAATAAGCAATCATTCCCCTTCGACCTCATCATCATCGTTCCACACCTTAGTAACGCGTAATATAATTGTATTGTTAACTACAGTTCACCCCGCTGCTGTAGGTGTTTATCTTCTCATAAAAGTGTGTGACTATCTTGCAAATTTCATCTGATAACTTTAAACAGATGTCGAGTAATTTATCAAAGATGTTCCTATATATTTCACTTTATCAAGATCGTAAACATAATTTTGTTCTTTTTTTACTATATAATAACAGTTTATCATATATTAACGATATAATCATCTTGAACATGCTTTTATGATATCTCAGTTTGCATCATGTACTTTACAATCTAATCACAGTTTTGATTAGATTAAGATAATTAAATAATTAATAGTTCGAATCAATGGAGAGATTTTCCTCATGAACAATATATACGTATCCTCTAAATAACTAAATTACTGAACAAAGTCATATATACACTGAACCATAACTCAGATTCAGTGCTAAAATTATCCCACGTACAGTAGAACAGGTTTGCACCATGACGGTACAGACAAACATGACGAGAGAGAAGGAATTATCACTCTTTTGTTGTAGTTAGGGTATGATGAATCCTATGTACTACAGTGTAAAGTGACTAATCATCGCTCTCACCTATACAGTAATCACTAATTAGCATAAACAACGCTTGGCCCAGGTAAGTAACGCTGAAATAAAGTACTTTAGTGTGACCAATGTAACGGATCATATTTATCTAATAATGTCGGGAAATCTTAAAATCATGACTAAAATTCTAATATAAAAAAAGTACATCACTATTCTGAGAACAATTTCAAAGGTACAATAAATAAACTTGAGTAATACGACACAAGTCGAGTTATATTATGATATATGTTTTAATAACACCTTAAGATATATCGTGGAAATCGTCTTAGAGTAAATTTAAGACTTGTAATACGCGAGAAATGTGTCGGTACGAATAAAAATAGTATCATTTAATACCCTAATGCTCTTTGGGTGGGTGTGTGTGTGTGTGTGTGTGTGTGTGTGTGATTTTTCTTTGCTTATGTGTGTATTAGAATCGATAAGAATATTGTTGATTGTACACTTCAATGCGTCAGATTTTACGCACTCTCACCAAAGAAGAAAAAGCAAAACTTTAATTAAAAAACAAAATGGAAATCAGAACTTTCCTTAATCACTCGAAATACATCTCTTATAAAAAAAAATATCACCTGACCTTGTGTGTCCAAAAAGCTGTTTCACCTTAGCCATTTTGTCAAGGCAGAGTAAATCAGAATACTTTTTTCTTTTCTTTTATATTCCTTGAATCGTATTAACCAGATAATGGTAAATGTGTCGCCAGAGGATCATAAACATTGATAATTTTTGCCCCATATTGTTCATGTTTGGATAGAAAAATGCCTATCTTTAGTGGACAAAGTTCTCTCCAAAATAGCGTCACTCTTCAAAATAGAATCCCCCTACAGAACCTCGCCTCTCCAAAACAGCGTCTTCCTCCAAAACAGCGTTCTCCTCCAATACAGCGTCCTCCTCCAAAACAGCGTCCTCCCCCAAAACAGCGTCCTCCCCCAAAACAGCGTCCTCCTCCAAAACAGCGTCCTCCTCCAAAACAGCGTCCCTTCTTCCAGAGCCGAGCAAAGTCTAGACTCTACTAAGGCTCACCCGACCAACCATTATGGCTTGACGGAGGAAAAGTTTGCAGTTGTGTTGTGGCTGTAAAACATTTGCCTACAAACTACCAAGTCAAATCCTTCCCCAGAGTTGTGAAGAACATTGTCAGTACTGAAACTTATGTGAGGAGCTAAAATGCAGCTAACTGTACTATTCACATTCTAATAGCACGATAAATAGATTCCATGTAAATTGTAAAACGTAAATAAACGTCCTATAAATTTGAACGGATCAGTAAGTCAAGGAGATAACGCGAGGGGAGGGAGGAGGCTCTCGTGACGGAAGGGATTATTAACCCAAGTTTATTTTGTTCAGTGAGGGAAACTAACGAAAAAACTTTGGTATGCCGCTATTATGACATTTTCACCTGCCGAATATCACATTTTTTTTGAAGATTAATGAAATATTATGGTTTTATATTTTTTGAGAGAGAAAAATAGAGTGAGAAAGAAAGAGAAAAAGAGTGAGTGAGGACCAATATAACCCTAACGTGGTGCCATATACTGAAAGCTAGACACCTGCAGTTTGTGACCTTAACTCTAAATCGCATAAAAGTTAGCTAAAAACCTCCCTTTTTTATCTCAACACCACCAGTTACACGCAAAAAGATCTTTTATACGTATCTGAGGCTGTCAGTGTCTCAAAACAAAAACAAAGTGAGGATTGAAATTCACCTGAACTGCCATTAAAATAAACTAATAATATAAATCACAGGAAATTTGAAAGAGAAAAGAAAATGAGATATTAGAGTTAATAAAAGACTGACACGGTGGCAGGAGGTGGAAGATGGTAGGGAGGGAGGTACACTAGGGAGGAATTGCAGGATCTGGAAGTTTGGTGAAGACTTCGGCAGAGCTGCTAGAGTTTCACAATGACCGAGACGCAGATTTTGTGACATTTAATTTCAGGAGAGTGGGAGTGAAAAGCGAGTGACGGGCCTGTGAGCGAGTGGGTAAGAACGGCCGAGGGAGTGGAGTTGAGGGCAAGTGGGGCAAGAACGACTACGGTAGTGGAGTTGAGAGCGAGTGGGGGAAGAACGACTACTAGAATGTGGCAAAGAGGGACTACAAGAACTGTCTGCTTCTCTTTCTACTCTCCTCTGTCTTGTTCTTTGTCGTGCACTTTTCCACAAACTCTTTCCACTTCCCCTTCTCCATTTCCTTACCAGCATTCTTTCATCCGCTTCCCTTCAGCTAGACACCAAAAATTCTAAGGTTGTAAATGGCATATATTTTCCATATCTCAACACAAGTGGGCTGAGTGCTGGTGTTTGTTATTTTTATCCTTTGTTTATAATGATTTTTGTATTAAATAATATTAACAGCATTATAATCGAATATTCTTCTTAGTTTTTACCTTTACCAATATTGTCAATTACTTTATTATTACCTTTAGTTATACTCAATATTACTTAGGATAGTCTTACTACAGTTCCTCTTAATCATTCTCCCACCCCT
>NW_024734615.1:2353903-2423903 GCF_018991925.1 Homarus americanus | reverse complement strand
GCACAGCCAAAGTCGGTCTTTACTTCCAAGACCTCACATAAGTTCATTCTCTGAGGGCGTCCTCGTCTTTATGTGATATACTGTGTAACATTTATTCGTATGACTATTCCCAAGTAATCTTATTTTTTTTAGTTATATTTACTTAATACTTAATCCATTTCTATATAGTATTGTGTTGTCTTAGAAACTAAACCGATAAGTATTATATATATATCGTATAGTATATAATCACAGTACACACACACACACACACACACACACACACACACACACACACGTAATAAGGCATCTCAGGGTGTCATTCTGTCGTGGGTACATTAAACATTGCTCTTGATGAGTCCAGACAAACATTCCTCGAGGTACTTGATAATGAGATGTTTGTAAAGCGTCTGTATCAACACTCTTCATCACTAATATGGAAAAGGTTGAGAGAGAATGTAAACTCTTCCATTAATTCAACCTCGGCATTTTTTCAAGTCTTCATCAGTAAGGTTCTTCTACCACTTGTTTGCATCATTACTGTAACAACTACTTAGAGTGAAATATTCGTTCTTTCCTACATGGTTGACGTAACACTATTCAGGGTGAGAATTCATGAACGTTTGCCCATGATTCAATGTTTTTTGTTATGTCGTCATCATTACATGTTTATAGTTTGAGAGGTTGATTGACAGTTCCATGATGAGAGTTCCAGTGTAGTGTTACTCGATCTGAAGTGTGTCTAGGTGGGGGTCATCCATTTGTAGTCCTCTTGAATGTGTTTCTGTAGATGTATATTTTCCAGGTTTAGTTTTCTATTAGAGGACATTCTAGATATGGCTGTTGCAAACATCATATAACAGTGTGTGCTGGTGGCATTAACTGGATGTTGTAACCAAACCTGCCAACTCCTCCTCAGGCGCGAAAAACATGACTGAAATCCGCCAGGGATAATGAAGGCGAGAGATGAATAGTAACAATAAAGCCGAGAAGAAACGAGGAGTATTGTCATGATTAAGATGTAAGTAAGAAGTGGGAAAAGAACAGAATTCTTCTCTTAAACTTAGATTAATCTGGATTACGAGAATTCTTTTGCGCCGTCTTAGTTCACCCAGCTATAAGTGGGTAGGTACCTCACCTTACAGGTGGGGAAATGAAAAGAGGTCGAGTTAGTACCAATCACACTGCCCCCTTGTGCTCCGATGGCCAAGTACCCTATGTTGTATTCGCATTGTTCTTAATAGTCCATCAGGGCTTTGCCACCTATTTCCTTTAACTTGATATATTAGTAAAAATGAAACACAAATAAGAGTAGAAAACGTTGTAAAGAAGCTGAGAACTCTTACTAATAAAAAAAAACGCGAGGAAGAGAAAAATAAAGCTTTGAATGAGCTATAAATAAAAAACGAGAGCTTATCATAACTTCGCCAACATACAACACACGTCAGGATGAAAAGGTTGGAGTTGAATTTTTCTCTCTGTCCTGGGAGTCAGTTATATACAGTAAGGCGAGTGAACTAAGATATTTTTCTCAGTTTTTCTTCCTCGCTTATGATGCCAGCACGCGCCGGAAGTGACGTGTTGGGGGAGGAGAGGATGAGAGGAAGGAGGGAGGAGAGAATGAGATGATGGAGGAAGGGGAAGTGGGAGGAGGATGAGAGGAGGGCAGAGGAGAGGATGAGAGGGAGGAAGGGGGAGGGAGGAAAGGATGAAAGGGAAGAGAGGATGGGAGGAAGGAGAGGGATTCTCAAATATTATATTACGGCTTAGTTTCGGTTGGTGAGGAATGAGGACAGACAAGATGATACCGACGGAGGAGGAAGGAATAAGGAAAAAAAAAGGAAAGAAGGAAGTTAGGAGTAGGGAGGAAGATGGCAGTTTCTCTCAATAAACCGTTATTATTATTTTTTTTATTATTATTCACATTTACACGAAACAAAACATTTTATTCCCGAAGGTTTGTTACGTCGACTTGAACCCTTCGATCAAGAGTGTCTCAAGTGAGGGGGGGAGTTAGGCCTACAGTCCCCTAAATCTATTTAACCCAGGGAATTATTCATTCAGCACATGGCATTTTCCCACGATGGGTAACAATGCCAGAAGGATGATGATTTAATTCATTTACTATTGATATGAGCTAACAGGGAGTTTAGTTATTCATCAGGTAAGGGGAAGGAAGAAGCGAGAGAGGAGTAATGATGTGGAGGCGCGGAAGAAGGAGATGGATTGGAGGGTAAAAAAACGATAAAAAACGGATAAAAAGAGTGAAAGACAGAATAAGAGGAAAAAGAATATGAGAGGGAGAGAAAGAAAAAAGAGGAGAGGAAGCTACTACTTTATTTCAAAAGTAAGTACATCATTAGTCTGGTAAGTTTTAAGGCCTTTGACCCGGTGTAGGTAAGAAGGCCTCCTTGTAAAACTTCAAGGACGTCCCCTTAGGGTAGGCCTTTATGGGACGGAGTATGTGAGATATTCAATAGAAAGAAGCGTACTTCAGGGGGGTGAACTGAGCCCTATGCTATATAACACTCTTGTCAACGCTTTATTATCTACTAACTACTGTACTTATGTATCAGTTCTACTCTCACCTGAAGAGGGAAGGAAAGAGGACTTCTCATGTTACTTTATATATGTATATTGTGACAATACCATTAAAATAAAAATGTAACTGCTGTAATTCAAGAGAACATACACACTTTCCTCAACTTGTCAAGTGAAAAACAACAACGATCACATTTTAGTGTGATGTAATATAAATATAAACAACGAAGAATGAATTTATCTCAGAACTAAAAAAAAGAAGTACGGAAAAACATCACCTATAAATTGTACTGCTCAAGTCAGCAAGTAGAGAAGCGTTCAATGGTGAGGGAAGGATGAAGACAACGTATATAGATTAGGCTTTCTTCCAGCCTCAACATTCTCCTCGTCTTGAGTCCACACATACACAAGTCGCCATTTGCCAAATATTGCTATATATTGAGAAGTGTATATCATGGCCCTGAGATTCTGCGCCGTCTTCTGACAAGAATGAGATGCGAGACAAGTGAAAACTATGTGTTAACCATCGAATAACAGATCTGTTGAAACGTGTTCAGGCTCTGTGTATCAAGACTTGTCGATGAGAGGACAAATTTCTTTATTTCTAACAAGAAAAGTTTATTTCAGAATTTTCTTGCTCACCAACAAGCAATTACTTAAAAAAAAAAGAAGAAAAAGTGTGTTTGGGGCCAGAATATCACAGTTTGACACGAGTTAATGTGTAGCCTACATATGCGTGGTCATAAAAACTAGCTACTGGCGTTAATGTGAACGACTGTACTGTTCATAAAGGCGAAGGAACCTCAAAGATTTTAGAGTTAAATTGGTTACCGTGTTTTAATTTCTCAAAATATCCATCACGACATCCAATTACCTTCAATTTCGGGAGAGAATCCACTTACCAATCAAAAGACAACTGACGCTAGCATCAGAAATTTCCAAGACCTGGTTGAACACCGTGACTCCCCTCCTGGACAAGTGTATAATGCTGATGAAACTGCTCCCTATTTGTGATGCTTGCAGACACGGATGTTGGTTGATGGTGAGGAGCTTGTATCATCAAGACTTAAGCAGAGCAAGGACAGGGTCATTTTAAGTTACTCGGAGGTTCCAGACTCACAACGGCTTAGACTTCCAGCTATCGGCCAAATCGCACTACATTATAGGACATTAAACTGTTTCTCGTACATCAGAAAATCATTAAGGCAGCTCGGGTATACTATAAAAGATTTTCGGGAATGATGATATAATGATGTTTAGAGATGAAGGAATACACCCACAAACATACACCAACATACACACCCAACATACACCACACACACACCCACACACTTCACACATACCTCTAAACACACACACACCTATACATACATACATACATACATACATACATGCATGCATACATACACACACACACACACCTCTACACACACACAAATACACCCACAACTCCACACGCGCACACAAACCCCCCCACATACACACACACTTCCTTCTTTTCCACACACACACACTATTCCTCCTTTCCGGTGCATTATTCCTGGAAAATCTTCACTATGCAGCCCAGCGCTTCCATTATCCTTTCTCGGCGACAGTCCTGCAACATCTTTCAAACTTCACACTTTTGGAGTTCCGCGTGCCTGCACAACAGTGCTAAAAGCGTAGACTGAAGAGCAACTGCAAATATTTTGACTTTGCAACCCTTTAACGGACTTCTCCATCCGGGTGATAAACTTTGACCAGTGTGTGAGATATTGTAATTCATTTTTCTTTACTGGAATGCCTTTTTTTTGGCATAGCTCAATCACACACATTTATATTGCTTAGTCGTGCAGACGTGACCAATTCCCTAAGTTACCAGTCACACCATTACCCTCATAAGTCAAGCAATTAACCATTTCCCTAAGCCACCTGTATTCTCAGTAGCTACGTTTTACATCATTTCCTTCAAACCAGGTAGCCTAATCCACAATTATCTCAGCCTATAGCCTCGCAACCCTAGCTCTTTAATGACGCCTATCCCTCCACCTCAACTCTGCTTCCTCCTCCTCCTCCTCCTCCTCCTTCAGGGTAAAGTTTATGGAAGTAGTACAGGAATCCTTCACATCTCCCGCTAGTCAAAGGAAGTTGAGTGGAAGGACTACAAGTAGACTCAAGTTTCCCGCCGGGAAAAGTAAAATTTATATCAAAATAAAACATTATTTTGTGGACCTCATCTGTTTAATCTTACTATGCTCACCATAAACGATTATTAAAAAAAAAATGCTGCGTAAAGACAAAGGAAAACCAAGACCAAATGTAAGTAATTTTAAAATTTTCTCTCTCTGTCGCCCTCGGGGAATTTTCCAGGGTAGGACAAAGCGAACCTAAATATATAATTACTTCGAATCCTCGCTTGGCTCCGTGTCTGTTGTTGTATCAGGATATCGCCAAGCGACATTGGTACGTAAGGGCTATTATGCCACAGTCCAGTGTGGGAATACCGGCCCTTAAGCACGGTGTGCTTATATACCCAACAACCATCTACAAAAAGAAGGTATGGTAGAAAATCCTCCGACCTATGGAACGAAGTTTAATTTACAACGTTGGAAAAATTTCTTTATTAATCCCGGAGCTGCAAAGGACGGCGAGGACGGATTACGGCCAATATGAAGCACTCCTAAACTAATTAGACTTAGGCCTATTCTAGCCTGTACATTATAAATGAGCCTCCGTAATATGAGGCTCAGGATGAAGAGATTAGGCACCCTGCTGAAAATGGGAAACTCTAGGTTAATGTCACCAGCCACTCACACCAAAATTAACATAAGTGTTTTTTGTCTGATGCGAGGCAACAATTCCACAGACACTATTCATCGATCTTCGTGTAATTAGAGGCCGTCCGTAAGTCACCCCCACCCCCCCACAAAAAAAACTTCAGTCCAATTATTAACAACATAAATAATGTTTGTTATATATTATGAGAACATGATGTTACTGTCATTGCCCTGGAGTCAGCGTCGAGGGTAACGTAGTGGCTTTAAACAGAGAGCTTGTAGCCGCTGGCAGTGCTCTTGTTTTTATGCCAGTCCGATATTCCAAGCTACTCGTTCTCATTATTATGGAAAATTGTCTGTTACGCCACACTACAATAAAGCGCAACTAGTTAACGATTAGTAAACTATTTTATGAAGATAATGAACGAAACCAATTCACAGTTTATAGAAATCAACTGAGTATAAATTTGCCAACATTTATTTGAAAGTATGACAGAATTAAAAGAGCTAAAAGCCTCCCTTAGTTTTATAGATATATTTTTTTTTCACTGAACATTGTTGGCTCGTTTACAGCTGAACCGGAAACATTGATCCTGTGATAACTTTTTGCCCCCGACACTATTTACACACACAGGTTGTAACAATCAAAACAAAATTGTAAACGTATATAATCTGCGTCAGGGACAGAGGTGAATCACAACCAAGACGATTTAATACAGTTATCACAATCTCTTACTATATGCTAGCTAACTATTTCACTGACTACGCTATGGCTGAAATCACTGACCGCTTCAAATTTGTCTGTCCTCTGATATTTATGACAGTAGACAGACAGATTTAACTTATGGACAGTCTGTAACACTTAAGAGGATATCTACTTTCCAACTCTCTCTCTCTCACCTTTTTGAAGGTCACAACACGCCCTTGTCTGCTCTTCTCGTACGTGATCCTCACCTAATTTAAACCTGTACTTATAACTTTAAAATATTACTACTTTCTATAGGTATACCGAGAGATGCCCTGTACCGTATTTGAACAAGGCGCTTCATCCGTCCCTGCTTCGTTGAGAGTTCAGTAGGGGAAAGACTTGTACCCGACGAAAACAGACGGTCTGCCAAGCTCACACTCTCATTACATCCGAGATTTCTTTGATCTCTCCTTTGCGGAGGGAGCTTGTACAGATCCCAAAAGCCCTTTGTTGTTCCCTACCGCCGTGGTGGCTCAAGAGAGGGAAGGGTAGTGGATGTGTGTGTGTGTGTATGTATGTATGTGTGGATTTCGACGTCAAGAGGGAATACTTGACCATCTGACGTTAGCGAAAGAAATTGTTCGTCTGATTAAAACTGTATGAAGACAGAAACCACTCGTGCAGGTTTTATGTTAATTATACATGTATGGATGTTTTGCTAATCTGTGTTCGTACTATAGTGTGAGGATCATAGTATGGAACTGCCTACACATTTAATATAAACTACAACAATCTGAATAAATTATATAATATTGTAGTTACTTAATATTGATTTTTGTAATTTGAGATATACTAAGTACACTCGCCAGGCCTCTGAATCTCTAGGTTCATGAAGAGGCAGGTGAGGCGACGTAACTTTTGTTGGCGAGTGCTCATTTACTTCACAGTAATTAGAGAACAAACTAGAAAAACTCTATCAGAAAAAATAGATCAAATTACGTTTAGCTTTTCAACATTATCACATACCCCTAAACAGGCAGCTCTGTTATTTAATACTAAATGGTGTTGTTGTCTGCTTCACCCTATAATGTGTACAGTATGTGTATTAAACCTCAATAGAAATTGGCGTTATAAAACTTATAAACAATTAATATCAGCGTCCAAATTCTCAGAGCTTCGTATTTTATGTTTCCCCATAAACGGAAATCGAGGATTGAGCTAACTCATTTAAGGTATAGAATAAATGACAGGACAAATTGGCATCGAAATTGGACAAACACTCTCCCCTCAGTGTTCTCCTCTCTTCAATTACGAGGGACATTAGCATTTAAATATTTGAGAATTCGGACCCGACCAGTATTAGCGACTTCAGCACCCTCTTACGAGATGAGTTCCTGGAAGCTTTATTTTCTTCTTTTCTCGTTTTTTCTCGTTGTGTCGAGACCGACGGAGCTAAGGAAGGTCCTGGAAAAGGGACGATGAAATTATTATAAAAAAATTATATTAAGAAATTATATCTTCTAGTAATTCAAAATCAGTCAATTCTGTGTATCGCAATATGGTTATTCTTTATCGTTACGTAAATTTTCAATTGTTTTGAAATACCACACCGTGAGTCCGTATCTGGACGTTGTTAGAATAGGTAAGCGACTAGGATTATTTTTATCGTTATGTGTAAGTCATTTTATTGTCGTGTTATCCAATAAACAATTGTCTATATAGATGGAAGCGCAACACAGGCGCGTGCGAGCCGCTACGAGATCCCCCAAAGCGCTTTTTTCCAGGCATGATACATTAAAAACAATGTAAAAAAGATATTCCCAGTCAGTTTGGCTGGCGATTTCCACACTGTATATCAAACCTTATCGCAACTTTATGCACGACCATGATCACTAACTTCGAAAAATTTTCATTTTTAAAATTTTTATTTCAGAGTCTGATGTATGCATATTTTATTACACCAAAGGGAGGAGTAGATCCAATTTCTTTTTTTTTCTGCAAAAGCGCTGTAAAAACACTCGATTTTTATTGCAAACTCGGTCTACAGAATGGATCCCGCCACGTCCCGGTTATTCTAGCAATGTCACACTCACTGTTGATCACCTCAAAACTGTCAGCGACTGTTGAATGCTGATGGCTGGCATTTCAAAATTACATTGACAAATAAGTACACGGTATATTCATTTCGCTCATCTGTACTGTACGCGGATTGTTTGTGGATATTTTTTCGTGTGTACAAAAAAAATGAATTTTAATATCGATTTCCTTTCCATGAAGTTGGTTGTGAGGAAGAGAAGAAATCAAAAGAAAAAATGTAGATGGGATGTGAAGATTTTTCTCGAATACTTCAAGAGTTTCATGTCTGATGTACTGAATGTCAAATCCTATGTGATATAATTATATACAGAAGGACCGAAGGGCGATAAAGTGAAAGGAAATATTAATGTTTAACGTCTTTAGAAGTATCAGTATTTTAATAATATAGAATATAACTGGACTCATTTTAATGATTGAGTAAAAGTTAAAAATTATTAATCATTCTCTCAGTGTTAAGCAATTGGTTTAAAACCAAGGATTAATTTAAATGAAAATCATATCACTGACATTTGATGGTTCAGGTCCGTCAAACTATCACCCTGAACCCCAAGGACAAAAGCCTGAAGAATTGATGAGAGGGTGAGGCTAGACCCAGCTCTGCTCTCGACGATAGTGTCATCACCACTCTGCTGTTTGGTAAGAGATATCAAGTGAAATATTTCAAAGGATACTTAGGAATGTTATGCCTTAAGTTTCCATCGTGAAAATCCATCCATCCATATAAACAAGATTGAAGAACTATCGTAAACAAAAACAAAAACACTCATTCTAAATCAAAACTGAAAAGCTCTCCCATCCTCTGTCATTTTATCTCTGTGAAAACCTCAAGGGAATTAACTTCATATAAAAAATGTATTCATCTTATTCCGTAACTCGGATATGAAGGCTTTTTCTCTCTCCTCTGTCGCATCTTCGCCCTTACCATACCACCGTACCTACCAGCCACCAATTTAATCTTTCATGACGTGTCTAGACGATCCTATTGAGGTAGTCTAAGAAGATGAGGATCAATCGTCTGGCCCGGAGCTCCCTTAATACTGTATGGTGTCACGCACCTGCCCCCTAATTACCTCGTTATGATTACGTCACTCATGGCAGGAAATCGTAGGGAATCGGATGAGTTATGCGAGACTGTGTTTTGATGATGTGATGATGTGGTTGTTTGATGATGATGATGATGATGGTATGGTGGTGTCTTATGTGATGTAATGATGGTGATGTGCAGGAGTTGTATGATGATTATGTTGATATAGAATGAAGGCGATGATGTGTGGTGATGCCCTGGAGTGGTTGTAATGTCTTCTGATAGTGATACCCTTGAAATAAGATTGATATATTTTGCATTATGTATTTCTTAGATGGTGCAAAATGACGATAAAAAACTGAACTGGTGGTGTTGTAGTGTGGTGTCGTAGTGTGGTGATGATGTGTGATAGTGATGTATGGTGGTGTGTAGTGGTAGCATGTGGTGATATTTGGTGGTGATGGTGATGATGTAAGGTGGTGGTGATATGAGATTATGTATGGTCGTGGTGATGTGTGGTGGTAGTGTGTAGTGGTGGTGATGTGTGATGGTGGTGATGTTTTTGTGGTGATAATATATTGCGTAACGATACAAATATAGTATGACGGGACAAAGTGTATATAATTAAAACATGGTACGGGGAATGTGTAAAGTGTACCATCTGGTATTAGTGACAAACAGTGGTGAACAGACTGACGTGGAGCTGATATGGTGACATGGTGACGATAATACGATTCTTATATAGTGACGTAACACAAACAATACCTCGAGTATAATGTTGAATGAATATTTCCATTGTATAAGATGGAGATCGTCTTATGTGGCAATCTGGTGATGATTGGTAGCACTGTAAGACTGTGATATGGTGGTTGAACGCTCGGGAGACCCTATGCAATACCACGGTCATAAGTTTGGTTAAGGATGGCAAAATACACCTCGAGTCTAGTATAACATGAGACAGCTTGACACTTAAGAACAAAACGTCCGCCATAAAGTTGAATCAAAATTGCGCAATGTGTTTTTAAGACCTTGTGTGACAGACAGACATAGACAGACACGCTGACAGACAAACGCACTCTAACACACTATCATCTCCCTCCACCTCAAGGAATAGAATAAGACATCAGTATGAAAATGAGTAGGACATAAAGTATAAGAAGGAATAATATTTCAACATGAGGAATAACTACAGCATCCCCATGAGAGTAAAACAGTAATATATATAGACACTCACTGAGACTCCTGAACACCTACAGGCCAAAAAATCCTTTACACTCAGTCCTTACAAACAGTTTAATAGGAAAATACATTGTAAAATATGAAAGCAATCACTCGAGTTGGCCGACCAATTCACTTCAAATTCTCTGCGCCATACTTACGCCCCTCTGCGAGCAATGTGGGGCACGGAGAAACATCACACGCCAATAGGAAGGGTCTGCAGAATAAAATTAAAGACTTTTTTCTCTTCAAATGAGCGAGATATATATCCCCCCCCCCCACCACTCCTCAGCGTATTCACGTCTTTTAATCCTCACCGCAACTTTCATCAGCAGCCTCAAGGAAGATATTTACCTCGGATTCTGAATAATTAATTAAAGGAAAATCTTGTTCGTGTGCGTAATACAGAAACTTACTGCAGCTATATAATGCACAGGATATATAACGTGCTGTAATTAGATTTTAGATTAAGGTTACCTAGCTATTTTATTTCTTGCGTAAATTATTAATATATACTGTACTACCTGGACGTGTGTACCGTCTACTCGTACTGCCACTCTCAACAACCACCACCAAGTATATCATAAAGTATAACCATTTATAATACGTGTCTCTCTATCACCTTATCAAGACTCACTAACTCAATCTCTCTTACTTCTCATAATTTATCCTCCTATCTCTCCTCCTCTTCCAATTACCTATCTACTTCCTTCCTTTCTTACCATCCATCCCTCCTCCCTTCAATTATCTACCTCAACTTTCTCTCTTCTTCCAATCATATATTTCTTCCCCTTCTCTCCCTCTCCTCCAACCTACAGTATCACACACACACACACACACACACACACACACACACACACACACACACACACACACACACACACACACACACACACACACACACACACACACACACACACACACACACACACACACACACACACACACACACACACACACACACACACACACACACACACACACACACACACACACACACACACACACACACACACACACACACACACACACACACACACACACACACACACACACACACACACACACACACACACACACACACACACACACACACACACACACACACACACACACACACACACACACACACACACACACACTAATTTGAAGCGTGTACAGGTATACCAAGATATCCACTACCTGGGGATTTCTGTAACTAACCCAAACGATAATAAGCTTTGGATCACGAGCCCATAAGACGGTTAATGGTTACTCGGGTTTAATCTCCTCTTACTTCATCCTCTACTACTCTTCTCTAACCTCTTCTTCATCCTCTTGGCCTCCATCCTCTATCCTCCACTACTTGAATATATCACTAACAACTCTACTATCCCACTATCTGCCATTGTCTTTCACCCTAACACAAGGTTCTTCTGCCATTCTACCTTCCAGCCAATTCTTCTGTCATCCTGTCTCTATTTACCTACACACGATTTTAGCTTTCTCATCTATTCCCTTACGTTTCCTCCCCACCATTCTCTATCTCCCCTAACTATTCTCTCCCCTATACACCCTCCCTAATACTTTCTCCCATCTTCCCCAGAACATACCCCTCTCCTCTTACAGCCTTACATCACTCTCCCCCACATCCTCTCCATCTCCCCCACATCCTCCCCATCTCCCCCACACGCTCATCTCCCCACCTCAGCTCTCCATCTTCCCACCAAGGTCTTAACACGAGAGAGAGAGAAAGAGAAAGAGAAAGAGAAAGAGAAAGAGAGAGAGAGAGAGAGAGAGAGAGAGAGAGAGAGAGAGAGAGCAGAATATGTAAAACAGTGTATTATGCACAAGAACCTGCTTAGGTGCTCCGTGGAACTGAATTAATATATGAATTAAAATACTTGGCGGACTCTTTGCCTGTAAACTATATTAAATTAGATCCAACAGGATTATGCCGAGATTTAAATGCTCCCGCTTTTCCTGGTTAAGAGAGAGACTGGAGGAAATTTCTCTTCCTTCCCTCAAGTCAGGTTCTTAAGGTAAAGTTTTCCTGCACCTGTTGTAATATCTTTTTTAACCTCACAGAGAGAGAGAGAGAGAGAGAGAGAGAGAGAGAGAGAGAGAGAGCCTGAACGTAAACATAATTATAATACGAAGAGAAGACAGAGCTCAAAACTTAACACTGTTGCAAAGTATAAACTCATTAACACGTCATACACAGGTGCTCTATTCAGGTGTATTATACAGGCGTTACATTCAGGTTATATTTTCAGGTCGACATATAAGCAGGTTTTATATTTAAAAGAAAATGTTTGGTATCTGCCGTTCTTGAGTTGTTAAATCAGGTTCAGGTTGTACTAATGGGAAACAATATACAAACGTCATTAATTTCACAATCATAAAAACTAATAATACTAAAAAAGGTAATTATGCAATACTAGATAAAAATTATAAACTTATGAATAAAAATAACGCTTTCAGACCTTTGCTGTTCACGAGGAGTATTAGGCTTTAGCGACGTTTCAATTTGGTAATATTATTGAAAACTTTATACCCCCTGATGGACACTTTCAGCAGACACCATATAGAGATTGGAGGCCTTTGAAATGTAGTTTTATAGACAAATATTAAGTTACAATAATGTAAAAACAAATGAAAAAGTACTAAGGTTAGCAAAACTTTTAGGAAAAATACTTAAACTGTACAGAAAAAGACCATTGAGATACTGTGGTCATATACTTAAGGATGAGGAGATAATAACAAAAATATTAATGAGCAAAGTTGAGAGTAGGAGAACCAGAGTAAGGCAGACACTGAAATGGAAGAATGAAATTAAAAACTGGGTCCCCAGAGAGAGATACAAAAATCTTGGCAAATTGGAAACAACAGACCGAAAACGTTTAGAGTGGAGGACCGTGGTCGCCAACCCTCAGATATTGAGGACGGTACTCCGATTGATATTACCCGCTTGGACCCGAACATTAAGATCAGGGTATATTAGGACTAAGTCTCAGTCCTTAATTATTCAGTTCAGGAACTCACACGGCGCACTGACAACTGAAAATACTTGTAGATTGTCTGTGCTGGTGGAATTACTGTGAAGGTCGTATACAAGATGAAGACCATTCTACTTTAGCACCGACCAACAGTGTATTCGCTGACTCAGAAAAAATAAATAATACATTATGCTGGCAGATATAGCTGTCTTTTTTGCATAAGCAATTTAAGTTGTTAATAGTAATTTTCAAGTAAAATCTGTTGTATGAAAATGAATTTGTCTATACAGTATCCTTAAAATGTTTTGTTGTTTTAAATATCCTCACCGCTGAGCCATTACCCAATAAAAGAAATATTGAATAAATAAAATGAAAATTAAATTAAAACACTAATATGAAAAGAAAACACGCAAATAAATTTTAAAAATATAATATATAATGACGTGCAGGAAACCGTAAGAGTGACAAAGTTAAAGAAAGAAAAAAAAAACCTTGGCACAGGGTGAAGCAAAGACATCTTATTTACCCCCTGGAAGATACCTGTATAAGCACTTGTTCCTCCTTCAGAATATCCTTCATGAAGTACACGACCAGAATTTTCCATTTGCGAATATTTGGTAATTTTGCAAGAACCACTTTGGACGCGTCTCCCCTAAGCTCTGGCCATGAATATCTCGCAGCTCAAGAGCGCCACCAAACTTCCACAAAAATTTAAATGACTTAGTAAAGTTGTTGATAGTAAACAAGATAGGTGGACGGTCTGAGGCGGGTTTTACGTGAAGACGCTGGGAGGAGAGAGGGAGGATGAGAGAAGGAGAGGTGGGAAGGGAGAGGGGGAGAATGTGGAGGGGTGAAAAGGGAGAAATGGAGAATGTGAAGGAGGGGTGGGAAGGGAGAGGGAGAAGGAAGTAAAGGGGAGAAGAAATGAAGGGAGGGAGAAGGAATGGAGAGAGGCAGGAGGAATGGAAAGAGTCAGGGATGAAGAAAGATTAGATAGAGAGATGGCGAATAAGGAAGAAAGGGAGATAGGAAAGAGGCAAGAGAGGGAGGTAATGAAGACTTGAGAATAAGAGTCAAAAGTTAAGACAGCAAAGGGGGGGGGAGGATTAAGAGAGAGAGAGAGAGAGAGAGAGAGAGAGAGAGAGGAACAACATAAAGAGGAGGATTAAAAGGGATGAGATAACAAGAGAGAAAATGACTGAGGGGAAGAGAGAAAGCGAATAACAGAATATAAAGGAAAAGATCAATTAATACCAAAAACCGGACGGACAAATATAGACAGATAGTTAGACGAACCTGAGAGAATCTATCAAAAAGACCAACTAATATAATTCAAGGTAATAATAAAATATCTAATAGAAAAACAAACAATAGACGAGAGGGAATACAAGAAAGGGAAATTATTTTAGACACGTGTGTTAATATTATTTTCAGTCGAGTCTACGTATTTTACAGTAAACTTAAGGTCGGCAGAACTTGTAATTGCTTTGGTCGGAAAAGTGCGAAGTTTAATTACCTCGGAATAAATTATGTGTTCAAATATATGCTGACTATAAAGGATATATTTTAATCTTTCGTTGCATCGCGTTGAGGCTTTCAAATATTTTGGGTTTTCGGGGCTTTAAGAGATTGAAATTCCTGTACCGACAAGAGACCGAATCCTTCAAATATTTGCATCTTATGTTCTTAATATCTATGCCGTCAGTTTCTTAATATTTTGGATTTTTCAGGATAAAAAGCGAGATAGTTTTTGTGCGTTTACGTATCCTGTGATTCGATAAGCTGGAAGATGAAATATAACAAAAACAGGGAATTTTCCATTGTTTTGAAATGTTGTCGTATGTTGTATGTATAGCAGTAACAGGTAACATTAGATCAATTAGTTGCTTCAGACTCAAGTGCGTAATTCATAAGATTCTTATTACTGTTCAGATTTACCTATTAGAAAAAAACCCTCACTAGTTGAATACAATTTCGCATCACTTATCACCACGTATTGTATGTGTACTTGAGGCAATAGTTACTACAGGACTTCATGACATTGAGTTGTGATCTAATGCACGTCAGGTTATTAATAGCTGGTGATATCTGAAATTTAAAAGATGAATATGTACAGTCAATTCTGCCCAAGTTCTTTATAGCGAAAATGGAAACGATTTAAAGAAAAATGAGAAACAATAGTACTATTTGCATCTTCTAAACCCACCTTCTCTTTGCTGATGATAATTATTCCAGCAGAAGGACCAACCAAACTAGTAACCGACTGAGGCAGAATGAGTATCAGTGCTTAAGAGTAACGTCAATTACCGGAAGCTTAAGGCGTAGACAAGACCTAGAATATAGTACAGTAAGTTAACGTATTAATTAGTACTAACAAGATCACATCCAGTACACGTAGTCGTCCCATTTATCCCGGGATTACCCACTACAGCAAAATAGGATACAATGGGATAATAGGTGGAAGGGGAGGACTACATCAGAGAGAGAGAGAGAGAGAGAGAGAGAGAGAGAGAGGAGAGAGAGGCTTCTCATTACTAGGGAGGAAGGAGTTCTTCCAAGAGCGGGACGGGAAATTCCTCCAGAACAGAGTGGAGCCTTCCAGGAAGGAGGACAGGGGAAAAGGGTGGAGGGCAGGAGAGGAGAGGGAGAGAGGAGAGGGGTGAGGAGAGGGTGGAGGAAGGAGGAGGAGAGCGGAGGAGAGAGGGTGAGAAGGGTGAGGAAAGGGGTGAGGAGAGAGAGGGTGAGGAGAGGTGAGAGGGGTGAGGAGAGGGAGAGGGAGAGGAGAGGGTGAGGAGGGTGAGGAGAGGAGAGGAGGGAGAGGGGGGTGAGGAGAGGGTGAGGAGAGGGTGAGGAGAGGGTGAGGACTTTCATGGGAATAGAGTAAATCCCTATTATGAACGTATAAAGCGAAGTTAGTTGAGATTGGTGGAAATTTTCGCCCTTGCTGGAAATAAATGGCAAGAGGTGTATAGTGACTGACGAAATAGAGACGATTATATAACGCACAGATCCTCTCTCACCAAGGTCCTGTAAACCCTCGTCTCTGGGAAACATATCGATGATGAGAAACTGATCCAGGTTTGAGAGAGATGTTTTGTTTCAGGAGCTATTTGTATTAGTAATGCAAAAAACGAAAACAATGATAATACAAAATCCTCATCTTAAATAATGATGACAAGTTGAGGAATGTTATCACTTTTCTGATAATTTGTCAGTTTAAAGAATGAATACGAAGGGACAGTCTAGTGATACATTTGACCAAAGCATTTGAGGTGTACTGTGTGTCTTGTAGAATAGTGTCCACACAGAGTTCCTCCCCACCGTGGTTCTCACACTGTGGCAATACTAACTGGCAGGACACTAATTAGGTCATCTGTCACTCTAAAGTGTTCGTCGGTTTTTACTTTCTCGCTCTTACAACTTTTATTTCATAGGAAAAAGATAATTTACTTATTTCCTGGGAGAGTTTCACCATTTGTCTGCATCAAGCTTAAAGGAAATTGGCAAGCAGTTCTCTATCTTTAGTTTACGTATGATTATTTTTTTTAATATAGCGTGTGTTAGGAGAGGTAAAATGTATCTCAAGCAAAAATATATCGTGTCTGTCGTAAAAGCAATAGACTTGTGAACAAAAATATTTCCATGCACATACAAATTTAGCATTAACGATGAAGAAGAAAAAACTATCTTGCATGATCTTGACCACGCGTGGACAGTTGTCAGCATTATTCGTCAGGTTGTCTCGATGTCAACTCTGGGGAAAAAAGCAATTGCTTGTTTTGCCTGAAAATGTTAATGAGAAGGTTGGCTGAATCCACATTTCTTCAAGGTTTATAAAGAAGATTAGGATGCACGTGAGCAGCTCGGGTGTGTGTGTGTCTAGGATGAGTGTAGTCTCGCGCCAGCCTTCACCACCTTGCTGACGTCACACACACACACACACACACACACACGTACAAAATAATTGTCTGTTTAATTTGGGATAAAAAAAAATATTGTGAAGCCTTTTTAAGTTACAAATTATGATAGCCGCTGTACCAGAGGTTAAAAGACGCGCTTGACATAAATAGACAGATGGTGTACCAGTAATTGAGATGATATCCCCCCAATGTTTATCTGCGTATTTCACCAATACATCCTAGAAATTAACTTTATGTAAAAAATATACATTACACCCACAGAGGAACAGCCCAGACAGTAAAGAAGCCTAAGTTTGAATCTGAAGGACAGTGGCCATAGAAATCCAATTTGACTTACAAAAGTTAATTTGAGCCGTAAATTACCCATCATTACAAGTTAAGTAAAGGTCACTGGGAGTCCAACTCAACTTTTTATCTTTCAGGATCTTATATAATGGAGTTTTAGGGTCACAGATCCTGGGTTTGAGTCCTAGACGATAAACTGGAATCAACAAGGAAAAGCCATTCTACTCAGTGAGGACAAGAAAGTGATAATACAACATGGGATGAACGGAATCCAGACTGAGGTTGTGTGGTTCAGGTAACAGAAGCCAATATATTGTACTGTACATACAACATCTCCTAAGACAGGTGTATGATCCGTGGGCTACAGATGACAGGTAATTATTTACTTGTACTTGTTATTGGATTCTATTTGACCATATTAATTAAGAACTGAAGAGACTAATGAAAAAAGCAGTGATGTAAAAATGCATTAAAGTTTCCATAGACCGATAAGATGGCAATGGACACCTACTTGATGTTCATAAACTTATGAATTAATGCGATAAATTCTAGACAAGGAAAGAGATTATCAGAGATTAAATAAACGTACAATAATGATGAACACTGATATTAACTCCTTCTCCCTCTCTTCAGTGGATATAATATAGGAAGCTGAGACACTCAATTGAAGCATCATTAGATATATTCATATGTTCATAACTCAAAATAGGTTAAGATTGGCTCAATAAAACGTGTCTTGTTTGACCTGTAATAGTAAAAAAAAATAACTATCGTGCTGGAAACAAAATCACTTTTGGAAATTAATAAAAAAGGAATCTTATTTTGTAAGCAATATAAATTTCTTAAAAATCGTGATTTTTTTTTCCAACAACCAGCTCGCTGAATTTCCCAGAAAAACATTGTTAATTTCCTTCTCAAATACGTATTCCTCGGCACATTGAGGCGTCACTATGAGAATTCTGATTATAATTTATGTTGTCCTTGTACCTGGATGTCCTCGACACTAGTTTATACTTGTGAAATTGGTTTTATATAATTTTTCACGCAAGGTCGTGTAATCTATTCCACGGAAATGGAATATTTATATTGCGTGACGTGTGGTATTTCCTGGAATACATTATGCATTACATATAGAATTTAGTGCCTCAAATTTCAAATTGAAAATATAATCCTGAATTAAAAAATATAAATATTGATAAGGGAATCTAAGAGTTACAACGCTAGACAAAATTCAACACGTGAGAAGGTTCTTATCGCTGTGTCCTGATGAAAAAATATAAATAATAATTCTCTGAACTTGTGATGTTTTCAGCCTAATGGATCCACCTTGAATATCAATGGTTCAGAATAAATAAATAAATAAATAAATAAATAAATAAATAAATAAGACGTCAACTATTTGGTAACAAATGCAGACATTACACCTGGTACTGACAGGATACAAATTAATAATTAATCTGTGATATTTTCACTTTTTACCTTACTCTGAATTTATCTATTGCAACACAAACCGATTCGTGATAATCTCCTTGTGGTTTACTCAGAACTTAATACATTTCACTTTTTTCATATTAATTTTTTTTATCAGACATCCTTACCATCACCAACTGACCGAAGGAGCTGTGCAATAGGAAACATCAGTAACAACTTAAAGATTCAGATTACCTTGTTCACACTGACAGGTACACACACAAATGCCACACAACGTAGACACCTAGAAAAAGTTCCTAAGAGTGCATGCAAGATTATTCTCTCCCCTTCCTGCTCCACATATCAAGAAGCGCTCAATACATTGACCCTCTTGGCTCTCACTGACCATCACCACGACCTCATCTGCAAATTTGGTGAGAAGCTTCTGCAACATCCTCTACACCGGCTCCTACCACCACCTGAGATCCTTCGTCCGAGAATTGCTGGTCGACATCACAACCGCATCCAGCCCATACGAGCAAGAACTGATCGCTATAAGAACAGCCCAGTCCCAACCATTGTAAAAATTACCAATAACTTGTAATCAACCAGTGTATTCACTCCCAGTCAATCTTACTTTTTGCACTGTCACTATGTTGAAATGCCCTGTAGTTTGAGCTTCTCCCCACCTAGTTATTATATATCATATTTGTATCACTTACAGTATATTACTTGTATATTATTTGTAAATCAAGAGACCCATTCCCCAATTATGTAACAGTATATTTTCAGCCTTGCAGCTATCATGCTCTTTCAATAAACCGTTAATTATTATTATTATTATTATTATTATTATTATTATTATTATTATTACATAAGACAAGAAGCAATATACGGACACGTATACACACACAAGAACTCAGAAACGTGCAACAACACGAACAAGAAAACATACACAACCACGTTCACAGATACATACATGGACAGGAAGACTTCACCAATATAACTAACTCACATCTCGATAATATCTTAAACGTTCTAGACTGGTCCCCGAGGGCTTACTCTGTTGCTTCAAGCTTGGTCATGCTGCATTAACCCAGATCGTGTGTGTGTGCTAGACTCGGCCTTATAACATGGCCAGAAACACTTACCATAAAACTCTGAAGCAACATTTAAAAGAATTACTACTTAAGTCCACCTCCTCCTCCCTGCTTATATTTATTCAGTGTTTTGGCTTGTATACTGTAATCATTATATGACTTATGCACGCTACATCCTACTTGCGTTCCGGGAAATTTAACTAAGTAAATTATTCTCAATCATCATATTTGTTTAGTTACCTGTGGAGGCCAAGAGATGACGTCACTGGTACTGACTTATGTTAAGTTATTTTCTAGTGTTTTATTTTCAGTCACAAACATTACAAAGTGTGTTTCTTATTTCACCTTTATGGGAGCTTCTCGTCGCTGAAAAGATTTAATACAAATGATAAGTAATAAGTTGTATGAAGCAATAATGAACACTGTGATTAGGAATACCACAATAAAAATCAGAAGAGGCTCCACCCTGAGGCATGGCGAAAATGGTAACGCCGATGTTCAGTACGATTCAGAAAATTTCAATACGTTAATAAAACCAGTTTGTGATCGATTTTATTTAGGTTGTGCATCAAGTTACTGCACTATTACTACTATTATCAGCAGAAGTAGTAATAGTAGTAGTCGTTGTATTATGTAAGTACTTTAAAAACTGATAATCATTTATTTCATTTAAACTTATATTTATGTCTATTTAGATTATAACAGCTCTAAATTCACATCTCCTGTCTGGGGATTGAGGTACCCTCCCCCTCCCTCACTATACGGGGGGTATAGAACTGGTGACAAATCCCGTGTCTCTAGTAACCAAAAATAGGTGGGACAGAAAAATATTCAGTGTGAAGATGTGCAAGATGCAATCAAAAGGAAAGGGAAAAGGAATAGACAAAATAAGGAACAAAGGAAGGAACAAAGGGAAGGACAAAGGAAGGGACAAAGGGAAGGACAAAGGAAGGGACAAAGTAAAGGGAAAGGATCTTGAGTCCCGTCGAGACGCTACTTAGCCTGAATCAGACTTGTTCGATGTGATACCAAATTGGGCGTTATAATCTATTGCCGTGCTTTAACAACTAAAGTTTTCAGCACGTATTCTAGATCAGTAAATACAGTAGTCACCCACAGATAAATATTAAAGAGATGTAGTGTTATACTGTATTAGTATTACTGAACACGTACCGGTTGGAAATTTAGTTCTTCACTATGCGGGGCCCAGTTGGAACTTTAAGAAACCGTAATAAACAAGACGGCGTGTAAGAGACTAGTTTGGTGTTCCAAAAGATTTAAAATTTAGGGAATCTCCGAGAAGACCGACGATAAACAAAACACCAAAAAACAAGAGCAACATGACAAACAACAACATTTAACCAGCCGCCGCCACCACCAGTGATATCACAAAAAAGGAGACAAACAAGCAATAGCAAAAAGCTATCTATCCCACCGTGGGAGGGGAAAAAAGGGTGGGCTTAAGGCTAAGGCCAACAGCATTTCCATTTCCCTCACTGACCCGAAGAAGGAAAATCCATCAAAAAATTCTCGGCGCCAGAATCCAATCTTGTCTCAGAGGAAGACGAGACAAAAACACAGGATCCTGACGGTGAAGGAAGCTACACCAAGAAACGCAAAGGTTCAGTGATTGTTTGGACATCTTTTGGTTTTATGTTTCTTGTGACGGCCATCTAACATTAGCTAGCTAAATGTACAAACACATAACCACAATTAATTCAATTACTCTTTCAAACACCACAGACATATACAAGGGAAATGGATATGGATAAAACAAAAAGAGACAACAAAAGAACATTTAAAAGCAAACACAGAGGTTTGAGAATACATGTTGAGTTTTCTGGAAATATAATTATATTAAGAGACCGGCGCAAATAATAATAATTCTAATTATACAAAGTAATAGCAATGAGAAAAATATCAAGAAGAAAAGCTCACGCGTATGAGTAATTCCCAAAACTACGTAAAATACTAAATGGCTTAGATTTAAAAAGAAATATACGTTGATAATATGACTTTTTATCAGATTTATCTAGTTATTGTGTTTCTTATAATCATTGTGTTCACCTTCAAATAATTTAAGGCTATTTATCTGATCAAGAATTTATTTACTGCATATAAACTACAATTTAGAATAACAAATTACATCCCTCAAGTAAAACATCAATTCACAAGTCAGGTCACCTAAGATGGACACTGAGTTACCCAATTGGAAAGTAAAATAGGACGTCAAGGCATCAAGTCTCTCCCAAAAACGTTCACTCGTCAAATTTGGTTCCCAACGAGCATAGATCACATCTCCACCAAGTCATTTATGCTGTCAAAATACGGATAGTTTTGTCAGATGGACGGAAACGGAGACTCATTTGCATACATACAAACCCTTGGGGGAGAAGATGTGAGAGACGTCGATGGTGTTGTTATAGCTTCGTTTAATGGGACACATTCACCCAAGATGGTTATTTTTTTCCCTCCCTCGTTGGTATTCGTGTCACAGGTGTATTGGAGACTCAAGACTGAACATCCCTCGGTAATTGGATATTTCCTTGTCTGTCTCCGTTTATCTATCTGTTGTGTGTATCATATTTTCGTGGGTCTACACTCGTGTGTGTGTGTGTGTGTGTGTGTGTGTACGTATATCATGTTTCTCCGTCTTCCTCAGTGTGTGCCACATGTCTAGTTATCTGTTCTTATGTGTCACCTGTATTAGCCTGGCTGCGTCGTCTCTCTCTCTCTCTCAATCTTTCACTATAAGAGAGAAAAAAAAATACGTGACTATAAACCCTATTCAGGAATTCAATGAAGGTTCTTCTCGCACTGACTCTCCCTCTCCCGGGAGACTCGACTTCAACTTCTATATTTCAGTTTCCAGTTGTCAGAGGGAGCCTCCGGAGTGTTGAGCCTTCAAACTGTTTCATTCTGGGAGTTATGGACGTCTCAGCTGCTTGAAAGCATCTTGAAGAACTTTTTCTCTCTCGATATTTTTCAGAAAATCATTTTACCCGAGTCTGGCGAAGGAAGAGAGAGATCAAGGTTTCGAACAAATTTCTGCGTACCTTTAGAGAAATTTTGCATTACGTTTTTAACATTTTTCGCCTAAGGGTTTCGAACAAAGCCTCACTCTTCTTTAAGCAACAAAATAATATAGTACAACGAGTTTTTCTTCTGATATACCGTTTCGAACAAATTATAAAGTATTTTCAATCAGTTTTTTTAACACTTTTCCTGGGATTTCCAGTAAATTCCCTCAATACTTTGAAAAAATACCTAATGTTTTAAACAACAACGTAGAAGTTTGGAATAAATTACGACGTGGATTTAAAGAGTATAAACAATTTTTGTTCATTAATTATCAAAGAATATCCCCCAAAATAGTTTTTTTTACCAGTTGTCCTAAGACTCAACCAAAACTCATTTGTATTGAACAAATTTCTAAAAGTTCTCGAGAAATATTAGTTAATTTGATCGGTTTAATTTCTGATTTAGAGAAATTTTACAAGAATTGAGAGATTCGTTTTAAAGGGAAATTTCTACAATATTTTTACCCATTCCGTCTCTGCTTCAGGGAATTTCTTGGGAGAATAAAATACTACTCGGTGCTGGAAGAATGCAAGTCCATGACGCCTTGCCATGTTTGTGTTGTATAATTCTTCTTCCTTGAGCAACACAGAAGCCGGCCATGAAAAACATAAGAAGAAAGGCGGACTGAGGTGTGGGAGAGTAAGGGATGGGAGAAAAAGGAAAAATGAGAGAGAAGAGGAGGGAAGGAAATGGGGAGAGGAGTTAAAGTCTTAAGAATAAACTTTTTTCTAACTTGACCGTAAATGTAAAACCGCATTTTCCCCCTTTTTTTTTTTTTTAGGTAGACGATATTTCTTTCACTTTTTCTCAACGCTTTTTAACTATCGTCGTAAACAGTTCCCAACACATCACTTTAATGCTTTTCTTTTTTCCTCCGTTGTAAACAAATATATCCTTCAATATTTATCTACTTCCTCTTCTCTTTAACTACAAACAATTTCTTCCTCCTCCTCTTCACCACAAACACACAGAATACATCTTCTCCCTCTCTGCTGCCCCAAAATATGTTCCCCCCCCTCCCCTCCCCTACTAACAACACACTCCTCGTCAACCACATCATTCACAGCCAGATACTCTACTTCACTACTTTACTCTCTTCTTTCAAATTACATTCGATGTTAATTTTGCTTTTTTAATGTTTTGTTCACCCTTCTCACCTTCATTCCATACAAAAGGCAAACCAAACTCTGCGCTCTTTCGCTCTAACATCCCAATTATCACAGTATCTGTTCATCCTACTCCAAATCTATGCCTAAGAAATACACAGCGAAGCGTTTACATTCACTCTGTCCTCTGTTCCTGCGTGCCCTTGTCATGTTAAGTTAAACGATACCTCTCGGCAAACTCTTTCAAGACTTCTGGCTCGCATCATGGTCCTTTCATGATTTTCCTCTGAGGGCCAGCGACTTGTCTACCTCACATCACATTCCCAGACTTCTCGGCATCCATTTATCTTTTCTCAGTAAGAATTCTCTCAAACTGTTTATGATATTTTGGGCGCCTCTGCCAGCCTCACATCAAGCCACACCCCTGAACTGACCAACATTGTCACTATATAGGCGTCTTATAAATTTTCTTCCGTCGTCTCTCTTATTAAATCAGTGCCACCTGCTGTCAACAACCTCCCAGCCTTCCATCCACTCTCTCGTTTCTAATAGCATTACTCCCTATACTATTCATCTTAGGAAAAATATGACAGCTTCAGGTAAATATAATCAACCTTATTTCCCCTCCTACCTCAATCCCACACCGCCCATCCATGCCTCCATTTGTTCTTACACCAGGCCCCTGCACACTACCCTCTCACCGCCTCTATTAATAGACGGCTAATCCTCCACGCCCTACACCAGCTGCAAATCCTTTTCACCAGCTCATACATATTGAACAAACGTTATATCATATCTCAATGTAGTATTAAGGCTCTTCCCCCTTCTCTAAATTTATATCACCTATCATTCGAACAGTAAACACATAATCTATTTAATATATACTTCTCCATATACACATTTTGGTTACTCTACCTAATCAGTCTTTACATGTATTTAATATTTTTAGCTTATTTCCACTGTATATTTTTTTAACCATGTTCTCATCACTAACGCTTGATAACTTTGATGCCTCATAAGATTTTATAAATAATTCTTAACGTCTTTGACACTGTATACTGAAGCTAGGTACCGAATACATAGTCACTATCTACGTTTCATTTATTCCAGGTTCCAATATGATGTGTATGTAGCCCCATGTGTCCTCCAGGCGCCAGTGAGCGATGTCTCCCGTTTCCTGAACTGGGTTTCTAATTATGTATGGCTGTATTAATTTACCTGACTTCCATCCCCTGCTTCCTCTTCCTCCTCGAATGTGTGTGTGCGTCTAGTGTGTGTATGTGTGTGTGTGTGTGTGTGTGTGTGATCTATACTGTATCCAAGTGAAAGTCCTGAGGAGTTCATATTCAAAGATTCATTCCTACTATTGACTTTTTTTTCTGAATTATATACTATTCAAGTCTCACATATCATTTAATATTGAAATAATGTGACATACATAAATTTGGGGAAATTTAAGTTTCATCTATGAGCGCCACACACACACACACACACACACACGAGAAAACTTTTATCACTTTGCATAATAAGCTATTCAAAGGGTTTTAGAGTCGGACCTAAATTAATATGACATAATTAGGATTTTAAGAGATAAGTCTGAGGGGAAATCAGATTAAGTTATATAAGAGTCCCTATAGAGAATGATGATTAAGTACAAGGATTAGAGCTCATCAGGAGTGCCGTATGGCGTCTCAACATTCATTAGACACAACACACGAGGGGCGGGGGGAGTTTAGTTACATGTATAGCCACGGACGACAACTAAGCGTTATCTTACGTCTGATTTACTTATTAGTTAATTTTTTATCGTTCTCTTCGCTGTTTGTATATTCGTATTGGTGTTTTTTTTCTGTTATCTAAATTGTCTTTGTAATTTTTAGTCTGTGTGACTATATATCGTGTTTTATTTGCTCTCTCTCTCTCTCTCTCTCTCTCTCTCTCTCTCTCTCTGAATATCATCTCTCCATCTCCCAACCTTCTTTCCTATTCATTTGCGCATTCATTCCCCCTTAATTCCCCTTCCCACCTCTCTCTTTCCTTTCTCTCCCTATCTATCTGTCTCTTCACCCTATCAGGCGTCGACACCATCCTGCGCGCCTCCCATTTACCACGGAAGTAATCTAGAGTAATCAAGACAAAGGCGACTACGTTGTGCTATTTAAGTAATGGGGGAAACAAACCGCGTGTGTGTGTGTGTGTGTGTGTGTGTGTGTGTGTGTGTGGCGGATCCTCACAGCCAGGCCTTCCGACCCTCACCAACCGTTCGCTAAGGGCCTCAGTATTTTCCCTTAGTCTAAGAACATTTAAATGACAGCCTTCTTTTGTAAACGGGAATGAATCTTTCCACGGCGGCGTTGAGTTGTTAAGGAGTCACAACATCTCTAGAGATGTTTTAATACTGTCAAGGTCACAACATCTCTATAAATGTTTAAGTGCTGCCAAGGTCACAATATTCCCTGGGAAACGTTAGTGTTGTCAAGAGGTCACGACACCCCCTGCATCCCTTCGCCTCATAACAGCTGAGTGAGGATCTTAATGGCCCGCTCGGGGGTTACATTTTTCACATGAAATGCCAAATGACGTTAATAAAGTGTCGGTTATTGCCGGAGGAATGAACCTTGCCTCAATTCAACCGCATTTTTTCTTTCAGCTTATTGGAGTTATGCTTAACGTTGCACCATTCTTGTGGAGTCTGCTAGTATGGCCAGATGAGTCTCCTTCTTCGGTAACTGTATCCTCTTAATTAGCACCGACAACATTTAATATCCACCGTGTATCCGGTTTTGCCATTATGTGTTAACAAGTATACACAGTGGTTAGTTGATGTCAATGGTGGTGTATTAGTGACTCATGAGGTGAAAACAATTTATATTTTTACTCTGGGATGATCACGCACTCAATTATAAGTTTCGTATGCATCGTTTCTCTTACTAACAGCTTATAATGAGTAATTAACTCATACATTAAGAAAAAATAATACAAGGCTTCAGAATGAGCTTCATTATATAAGACTACCACTCCCTTGACTACCCTGCAATACATGAAGACAGGTCACTGATACAACGAATGATGCACGTCAATACTAGTCAAACATGGCCTAATTATGCAAAATCATATTCTACAATAAACACAATTATTAACTCTTAACATATTAGAATTCTCACCGCAGATGAAAGTTTCCCCTGATTGCATGTACTTTCATCTGAAGAGCATTTTAAATTCTACACTAGCAACATGATGGTAGGGAGGTAATGAACCCGCTGGAGTCGGAGATTAAATTCGGGTTGAAGTGTATGGAGTTTGAGTGAACTTGCTGCTGGGGGATGATTTGATGGACTGTTCTAATCACCGTGATGGATATGGAGACAAAAATAGGAATAATGGCGCGCACACAAACCCATTCCTGCAAAAGTTTGGTATTCAGTAAGCTTAACAATAGGGACGGAAATAGTTAACAATATGACGACCATTTGTAAATAACGTACTAATATTTGAATGATGTATCTACATGTCGTAAGTAATTGTGTGTGTATGATTTATTTTGGTATTAATCTCGATTCAGATTGACATTCAAATGTCAACAATTCCTTTGATATAATATATATAGCCTCTCCATTAATGCATTTATTACTTTTAATTTAACCTTCACAAAGAACATAATATAATATCATGTTTAACATTATATCTAAATAGTACACGTTGTTGAAGGACAAAAGTCGAAGAATGTTTAAATGATTCCTCATCATAGTAATAAATCTTAACTTGTATAAAATATGAAAAGCGAGAAATTCTTGTACTGGTGATAGTGACGTCCCCTAATTCCACTCAAGTCCTCATGCAACAGTTTAATTTAATTGGTATTTATCTCTATGGTGATATTTTCTAGGATCTATTTACTGTCCTGGGAGAATGTGAGACATCTCGGTACTGTAAGTGCTCTGTCGAGACTCCCATTAATGCTCAGCTCTTCTTAACAATCAGCTTCAGTTAGGATTATTCTATCTTGTTTAGTCAATCGAATATCTATACTTATAAGAACATTACCATTCAAACTTCAATTACAATTCAATTAATAACTTACCTAAAAGAACTTTATCTAGGCTTTATTATCAACAGTAACAGCTAAGTCGAGTTACTGCTACTATAGTTTCTTTCACCGTCACAGTATAACAATTCACTCTACGTGCTCTTGCCATAATTCTGTCTCAGTTCTGAACTGGTGTTTACCAGCAACAATTTAATCTGTGATAGTTTTAAAGGACCAATTAACATTCATTATAAAGTGGCTGGTTTACAGAAACTCAATGAAAAAAAAAAAGTGGCAGAATTTGTTATAAGCTGCCATGAACTGTGGTTGAAAAACATACCACACGCTCATAAAACATACATCAGTCAAGTCTGGAATGGTAGGCACTAGGCTGACATAATGTAGCCCCCCCCCCTCCCCCCAAAAAATAGTAATAGCCATAGTATTATGTAAATCCTCACATTGGTATAGATTTTCGCGTTAGAGTTAAAAGAAATACGAAAAAATATATATTTCACTCCTTCAGAAGGAATACGGTCAAATATTTTCACCCGATTCCGATAAAAGGTCAATGGAAATATTTTAGTGCTATGGAAATAAGTTTTGTCACCTCTCATTTACTCTTACAAACATTTCCAAGGCAGCTGGCACACAGATTCATGTCAGTTAAGCTATGAAGAAACAATTAGATTAATCTCTCAGCAAAAAGATTAAACACCTCGAATCCAAACGAATTATTAAGATCAAAGATAAGAAAAGAACATCGTCTCGCTCGGATGAAGAGACGAAACGACGAAGACAAATACCAATTAAAATGTCTCGCCTGGATTTGAGAAAGATCACTGCTGGACAGACACGTCACATAATGTCATCATCTCGTGTTGAGGTGAGACAAAACGATCAAATAAAATACAGACACCACACAAACTCTTCAGGGATGGTGAACACTCAAGTATACCTTCAACTACCTTAAGAAACACACACACACACACACACACACACACACACATCACTGGAATGTTATCGTATGGAAAACAATAATGATAATGAAGCAAAGAGAAGAAGGAGAGGAAGGAGACGATGTGTTTCCTTTGATCATACAGGCAGAACAGGCGTGTTATCAGGTCTCGTGCGCACACCCCGTAACACTGATGAAACTAATTAACTAAGTCAGCATATTGGAATTGGCAGCTGAAAATATTAATAAGTCGATTGATCTTTCCATAAAAGTCACACTCCTGAATGGATTACAAAGCCTTAATGTTAAAAAGTCACTTGAGCTGAAGAAATGGCTCTAAAATGGCAACATGTTAATTCAATTAATTACCAGACAAGGCGGACGAAATTAGGATTAGTAAAAAAAAAAAGGGTGGGTATTTTAGAGTCTATTGATCTTTGCATTAAAATATTACTCTTGAAAATTGTTGCAACGTTCGCACAAAAACGATTTTCAGTTGTGTATGATAGGTGGCTCAGCGTCGACAATACGCTCAGCCAACTTAATCATGATAAAAGGGTTATTGTATACCGGGCCGACTGGAAGCCGTAAATCACAGGTGAAATAATCCCATTGAATATATACAGGAAAAGCAATTACCATAAACAAAACGGGATATTCCGGACAGGTGCCCAATGAGGCCAACACACGAGTTTTACATTTATGATGCACAATAATTTTCCGGATCAGCTGTGAATTATGTTTTGATGGCAACTGCTGTTCTGTCATATTCAAAATTTGAGTCGTTTTGCTTGTCCCAAACGATACAGATACAACAGCAGCGCCAGAGGTGTAATGTAGCTGTTGCTTTATCAATTGTGAGCTAATTAATATTGGTTTGTGTGAATTTGTAGGACTTAGTAATTTTCATTTGATACACATATTTACAATACCATATCAGTAGTAACTTACAAACCACAAAGTTATATACAGAAAACGAATATGAATATGCGTTGATGAGTAAAGTTTTTGGCGCTCGAGTTGAAAAGAAGGTGGAAGGTCAAGGTTTCCACCACAATGGTGAAACAAGTTATGGCCATAATTCATCCTAACCCGAGTGTAGCAATAGAATGACGGGCGCAACACAGGGGATAGACGAAGACTTCTTTGTATGAAGTGAAGACACAGGAGTTTGTGAAAAATTACGACGTTAAGAGATAAGAGAAAATTAAATGAGCCAAAATTTTATGATATTAATTATTAAAGAGAATGCAAAGAAGAGGGGAAAGGAGAAACGAGGAATGACAGATTGAAGAGCCAACAATGAAAGGAACTCAGTAGAGAGAGTGAAATTTAGCAAGTTAGACATGTCTGCAGCACACTCTTGTGGACGATAGTTTACCCAAGTTCCTTTCACCTATTTGTCTCTCTCTTCCTAATAATGAGTAAGAAAATATACGAATAGATTAGCAAATAGTATTCTGGAGTGAATCATTTAGGTAGTGGGTTTGTCGAGATGCCCATTTCTCGTGGTCTAGCTCTAAAACAGGGCTGCACAGCTCGCTAATAACGAGCGAGTCTTGTGTTGACAATAGAAATTCCCTGCGTACGTCGACATATGGCCTGCCATCCTGAATTGCAAGGGACAACCATTACTAAGTTACTGGTGCAGGTAATGGAGGAGACAGTAACTGTCGCTAGCCTCCGTGACCCTCGCTCGTCAGCATCACACTGAGGATGAAAGGCATACGTTCTATAGTCCAGGAGCCGATGTGACTATGGGCCTGAGGCTTACCTTTCAGCGAGGAGCGGTAGCCATTCACACCGTATCCTTTCTTTTTTCTTTTTTCATTTGAAGCTCACCGACCGCCACACCAACACCCCATTTTCCTTTTCAAACGATGATGCCTCCTTCCTTCCCCAAGCCAATAAATCACTAGCCGCCTCTTCCTCCGTCCCCACCAACTCCCCACTACCCCCCCCCCCGCCTCCATTTGTTAGTCTCCCCTTTCCCTCGCCAGCTTCCGCAGTCTATCCTCTCCCTATCTTCCCCCTGTCCACCCACCAGTACCCACCCCACCGCCTCGTCCATCCATGGCCAGATGTGCCTTTGTCTGCTACTGATCCATGACGTTCGTAATCATCCCGGGATGGAAAAAAAATAATTACGGGCCAGAGGTTCAGTTTGACTTATCATACACCATCAATCTCGGCTGCTCACTTTCTTCTTTTCTTACATAATGATGCGATTTATTTTAGCATTATTTTGTGTGTTTTTGAGTAACGGAGAAAAATATGTTGCATGCTGATGAAATACACGTGAATACCATCAACATCGGTTAAATGAATGTATATATAACATTATACTGTACACATACTGTAGAAACAAATTGTATAGCTTTCCAGGAGACACATGTATGTTGCATCTGTAAATATGTGTGTGTGTGTGTGTGTGTGTCTCGACTATTTTTACCCTGGTCTCGCTGATGCTCTGTCCTCTGGTGCGTGACATGTGAAATCGGGTGTGGTATCGGAGCCCATCTGGTGCGGGGGGGCAGAGAGCTTTGTCACACCATCCAGATATCCGATATCGAACTCCAGGCTTTAATTTAATCACAAGAAATTCATTTTTTTCTCCGAGGTTCTTTGATGCTACTGGAATTTTTATTTGGTTCAATTAGTATAGGATACGATGACATCACCATTTTTCTATAGACGAGTGAACACATTACATCCGAGAAGAAATATTAATTAGAAAATTTATCAAGGAGATACCAATGTCTATTATGCAGTTCTTGTTGATGTTAGGAAATATCTAAAAATTGACCTCGAACTTTGAGTCTTTACATCATCATCAAAAGTTATAAGATCAATGAACAATATTACCCAGTGCTCACACCCTCGACCGTACCATCACCTCACACCCACAAGACAGGCCCAGTAGAACCTTTGTCTGTTCTCCGAAGTATGTTTTTGGTATCATTCATCGTCCAACAGTTAGAAATAATGTGCTTCAAATACAATTAATCTTTGGCAAGGAGATAAATTTTTGAATCATTTTAAACATCCAACCCTAAAATATCATTAAAATCGGTTCACCATTGTAGAAAAGAAACATTTATTTAACAGTACTTACATAGAACTTCCCATGACCAATTATTTTTCTCAATTTAATTTTGTATTCGTCTATATTTGACCACGTTGTCTATACCCCAAAAGATGTTTACAGAAATTGATAAAGAGTTAGAGTCTTCACAAATATATTAAAACAACAATGAGAACAAGAAACAAAAACACACTTACTGTTTTAAGGCGTCATTGATAAATTAAGGAAATCCTCTCTATATCTCTCACTTTCTCATTCAGGTATTCCGAAGTCGTATTCAATATATCTTGATGAAACAAATATGAATAATAACTGGAGGTGATTTTTTGTCCCTAAAAATTGTCCTCGTCGATCAGGCTCCATAACTTGGGTAAATCAAGTTGGGAATTACTGACCATCAAACACGACCTACACATTCATGATAGAAAGCTTCAAGCCAAAATTCCCTTCGGTCGATAAAACCTCTCGTACAGGCGGACAGACAGACGCACGGAGCCATTATCAGACGAAAGTAAAGCTATGCACCTCTTCATATTCTATTGCAGGACATAAAAATTAAAATTGGCAATCGAAGAAAAATAAGGTTTAATTATACAGGTTCAGATCTAGATTAATAAACCATCATCATATTGGTTGTCGCGGTTTTATTTATTTCTGCTCCCCAGTTATTGAGATCATTTAGTGCATCCATTAAGACGGATTCCACAGTAAATAGATATGTAAAATTAAAGGTTAAATCGCTTTCCTTCTCAAAGACAAAGTGGTTCTCCTGTTCTGAACTCCTTTTAATTTTATTTCCTCTCCCTCTTTCTCCCCTCCCCCTTTCTCTTTCCTCCTCCCCTCCCTCTCTATCTTCTTCTCTATCTCCCACTCCCTCTTCCTCTTTCCCCCTTCCCCTTTCCCCCTTTCTCCCTCCCCTCCCCCTCCCCTCTCTCTATCACTATTGTCCTCGGGTCTCCATCATAGCCAGCCTTTCTAAAGTACTTCCTAACACAATCCTCCCATCTCAATCTAGACCTCCACCTTCTCAGAACTCACCCTCCCCCCCTTCCCCTCACCACTTTTAAGCCTTCTCTGCGTCCATTCATCCTCTCCCCTAGCTTGATAACACAAAAAAATACTTTACTTACTAAGCATCAGAATAATCCCAGGAAACCCCAACAATAATAAGGATATATAACCAACATCTATATTGCCAAGAGCTTGACTAAGACAAAGAAACAGATGGAAAGTACTACTATATTTACCGCCGTACCTGTCTTGAGATTACAGTAATAGGCATGTCGTTTGTCAAGGATTAGATGTGAACCTGTTAACATCCATTTCTGTCTGTCTGTCAGTACGTCGATCTAACTCCCTCTCTAGCTCTCACTCCCTTCTGTCTGTCATAGTGTATTCATTGTACACATATAAAGAGTTTAAGTTAAACCAGACTCTCAAACTAATCAACCTACTGGCCAACACGAGGACAGCCAACAAGCCATAATGAGGACATCATCAGGTAGCTGGGCACTAAGACACCAAGTTAACGCGTCGGTGAAGAGTTACTATGCCGTCCCTCTGGTGTTGATGACGGTAGCGAAGAGCTGGCAAAGTGAATAAGGCGCTGGTGAAGGGAGTGGGGCGCTGATGAAGGGTGTGGGGTGCTGGTGAAGGGTGCGGGGTGCTGGCGAAGGGAGTGGAGCGCTGGTGAAGGGTGTGGGGCGCTGGTGAAGGGTGCGGGGCGCTGGTGAAGGGTGCGGGGCGCTGGTGAAGGGTGTGGGGCGCTGGTGAAAGGATGGGTATAAGTGGGTGGAGTGTTACTAAAGTGAATTGGGTACCAGTGACGGGAGACACGTAGGGTATAGGAGAAGAATGGAAGTAATGAAGCGACGTCCTGTTGCTCCAAACTGTTTAGAGAAGGGAGCAGAAGGTGGAGGAGCAGAAAGGAGATTAAGGAAAGGATGAGGGGACAAGAGAGAGAAAATGTAGGGGAGAGAGAGGGGGTGGATGAGGAGAGGGGAGAGCTGGTGATTGTTTGGGGAGGGGAGGGGAGCGGTGGAGAGGGGGTATAGTGTGTCTCTTTGATCTTCCCCACACCAGCCATTTCCCCCTCAGACGCCTCTCTCTCTCTCTCTCTCAACCCCATCGCTCCATTTACATAATTTATTGTATGTTCCAATAGCCTTCATTATCGTGCGTCTCAGTAGTGTTCGTTCGTTATTGGTGGGAGTTACAGAACGTAGGAACAGGAGATGGGAGAAAGATCTGGTTATTGTGAAAATCTAAGATCAATAGTTTGGAAGATACTTGTTAATTGGTATCTTAATTGGTATCTTTAGTCTGAATCTGTTTTCGATATCGGTAATACACTGATAGCCACGAAGGTAATGAACTAAAAATGAGTTAAACAATGAATAGATTAGGTGTAGATAAATCATATAAGGCTGATAAGTACAATAATCATATTGGAATAATTTACACCCTAAGGTAAAATCATCGTGTTTACGGTATTGAATAACAGAAGTCTTTCATAAACTAATAGAGCCAACGGTAGGCAATAAGAGGCCTTCATTTTTTTCTGAGTACTCGACTGGGAGATGACTACGACTTAGACTTTCATATTCTTTCCTAACAACATCAACCTTAATTCTAAGTTTCAGATAATGCCAGAGAAAATAACGTCAAGTCGACAGTATAGAGCACAAGTTTTTAATTCCTTCCAGGTACTTGGGTTGGAATATAGACTTACTTGGAAATTCCATATAAGTGTGTACACAACGTTTCAAGGATTATATACTTATGGCTCTCACACACTTATGGCCCTCACACACTTATTGCTCTCACACACACTTATGTCTCTCACACACACTTATGGTTCACACACACACTTATGGCTCACACACACACTTATGGATCACACACTTATGGCTCTCACACACACTTATGTCTCTCACACACACTTATGGCTCTCACACACACTTATGGCTCACACACTTATGGCTCACACACTTATGGCTCTCGCACACTTATGGCTCTTACACACACTTATGGCTCTCACACACTTATGGCTCCCTCACACGCTTATGGCTCTCACACACACTTATGGTTCACACACACACTTATGGCTCACACACATACTTATGGCTCACACACACACTTATGGCTCACACACTTAAGACTCACGGCTCTCACACACTTATGGCTCTCACACACTTATGGCTCTCACACACACTTATGGCTTATGGCTCACACACACTTATGGCTCACACACACACTTATGGCTCACACACTTAAGACTCACGCACTTATGGCTCTCACACACTTATGGCTCTCACACACTTATGGCTCTCACACACTTATGGCTCTCACACACTCATCGCATCTCTTCGAGCACCCCCGTGTATAAGTAGTACTGGATCTTCACAATATAATAATTAATAAAGATCGTGTCTCATGATTTGGCCTCATCATAATCTTTGTGCCTTAGGTTTGTTCTTCAATGGTTGAATATTGAATAGACTAACAAGTAACAGCTTGCATACATTGACCCTAGTGTAATCAGTATATCAGCTGTCTGTTAACCTTAGGATGCTCTGATTGCCTGAAGCTAGAGTCTCTAAGTCCCATCATGAACACACTTATTCATCCTTATCCAACCACAGCATAAATGTGTTAGTGAAGGAAGTCTTGATCAGTTTTGGGTTAACAAGTAAAAAGACCACACATTAATTCAGGATATTGTTTACGTTATTTGTTTATTTTGTGAGTAGATAATAAATAAAGCTACTTCCTCACTTTAATAATTTCCTCATACTATTGACTAAAACAGACTTTCTTGTCGTCGGCTTCACACTAGACCATCAGCCCCCTACGTGTAGTATTTCCCTCACCATAATGACCATTTACGATAATAGCTTCATTCAACTGCGCCTGTTCCAACAATCTCAACGATCCCATCGTGTCCTATATATACGTGTTACCATGCACCTCCATCCCTTACACCAACCGACTCCCAGACTGTGCCTGTCTCAGCAGTCAATACCATCTCATCGCCCTCAACCCAACGACAGTCAACCGGGAGACCGCTTCCAGCTTCACTTCCAATTATGTATTCATTCTCCCCTTAAGGGCGACGCTTCTCACCGGGAGATGCTGCGGCCTGGCCGAGATCCACCCAATACTGGCGGAGACCTGTTTGATCGACGGCGGGAAGATTGATCCAGTAATTACTCGATATCCGCGCACAAACGCACGCACGCGCACACACTAGCGCCTCTCATATACAGCTACATCAAATTTCGATATTCAGATTACAGAGTATAATACAGCCATGAATTTCAAACACAGTTATTTATATTATACGCAGCACAATATTAATATAGATTATAATACAAAAAGTGTAAAAATATTTGTCATCTTAATGTGAAATTCCTTATTAATATTAACAGAACTTAATCCTCGTCATCCTGGGGCTCGTCGCGGTCACAATAAAGATTTTTAAATATATACTATAACGCAACACCTTCCGACAGTCCTTTTCAATTAATTTATCCTTACCTCCCATTACTTCTACTTTTTCTTTGTAAAATAAAATAAAAAGTAGTTTCAATAGTTGTCACTTAAGGAAAACCACGTTTTTTTTGGTTTTTTTGCTTTTTTTACGGAATTCTTTCCCTTAAGTCCTAATTACAGTGGCTGTAGCTTTTTATTCAATATTTATTTTATCACAGCTTTTATAAATGTATAGTATGGCCAGCAAGTTACTTTATTTCCTATTATTATTATTATTATTATTATTATTATTATTATTATTATTACATCGGTTCTCTTCACACCATCGTCCCATAACATAAATCTTACTAATTACGTCCTAGATACTTCACCAGCATCTTCAAGTAAAATATTAAAACACCGTTTCTACCCACTGCACCGAACACTGCTTCCTTCTATTCACATTATTCATATTTACTACAAAGTCAAATGTAGTACAATCCACACATTCATTTTTCTGTCTCGTTTCTTTCTTATCATTTCGGTTTCAATTCCATTTACACCCCTTTCATTTGCATCTTACATTATTTACACATGTGGGTCTTTGGTAATGGACGTTGTTGTTTGTTATGCTTCACTTCATTGATGATCATAAAACATTAATGCCGATATTTCTAATTCCATAATTACTTATCTTCAAGTTCCACCTCCTGCGAGCTTCATCATCTCTCATCAACACTCTTCCTTTCTTAATCCGTCTTCATTCTTTGCCAAGCCCTTGAGTTTCGGGATAGTCACTCCCAGGAATTAACTTCATGTTATCCTCGCACACGGTTCCAAATCAAATGTGCCACAGTCTCAATAAACCTTAACTTAATCTAACTTAACCTTTAGGATTAGAACTTATTGGCATTAAGGTCTATCAGAACTAGGTCCATAATGTCTTTGACCCATTATGTCTGAGGAACATTTAACCAGTCACTCTTTTTAACACGGACTTACATCTTACATTTGTTGTTCAATAGTCGTCATCAGTGATCGCCTCCAGAGTTAACAAACAAATTTTCTGTTCGTGTAAGCTGATTTCCTTCTCATACTCCATCAACGTATTAAATGTGAGGGAGACCTGAGCCCCTAGAGAAACGCGTTGTTATACTGTGAAAATAATGGACAGTTTCTCAATCCTCTTATCTACTTGTTTAGTACAAGTCTTGAATAACATCTCTCAATAATTTCGTTGCCAGGTGTATACTATTATCTACGTTCATACTTTCTTCTTTGATTTTTCACTATTTTTCATTCATTTGATAATTATTCATCTTTTCTTTTATCGATATTTTCTCATTAATCTATTAACATTTATCTTCTTACATCTTTTCATCAAAATTCACCTTTTTCTGACTCTCAACGCTCCATTTTTATACATTTTTACAATATTTCTTTCAAATTTTTCCTCCTCAACCACTACTCTGTCAAACTCTTCTCCTGATTTAAATGTGATAAATATCTATACGTTAAGTTAAATCATTAATACTTCCCCTGTGTTATGCTGTAAGGAACCCCCTCCCCTGATATATCCAAACCAGAACCTCTCTTAATCACTACGTAACTACAGGTTTTCATCTAACAATAATTAATCGCATCACTTCCACCTCATCTCTTGTTGCTACCCCTTTTAATTATATATATCCCCTCTATCTACTGTCTTTCTTCTCCTGCTTCCCTTCTCCAGTTACCTCTCCACGAACGCTTCAACCAATCTGATTTCCATCCCTGTAATACACCACCATTGTTTTCGGTGCTTCATTTTGTCAGGAACACCACTCGAGATATAACGACCCCAGAATAACCGAAACAATAGAGTATGGTCATCGGGTCGTGTAGAACAATAGTGTGTGTTTGGGCTCCTTTATACAAGTTTTTGAAGGACAAGAAGCTCTAATAAAGGAATTTCACAAGTAGGTGATAACACTACATGTGGACGTGTACCAACCCCAGCCCACATTGTAATAAGCCTTTATTAGGGTTTAGGAGGATGACATAATACTCAACCTACTAATTTTCTCATTATTATGTATTTATCATTTACAAATAACATCACTTCATCACATGACTTAAATTGCCTAAAATATTTATTGAACAGAATTAATTAAATAAATCTTATGCACAGGTGATGTCTACCTTAAAAATAAATATGCTTTACGTGCTAATGATACACCTTTAGACACGTTGCTACATAGAGCTACCAATGAAATTTTAAAAATCGGAATTTTTCTGATTTTGACTTTTGTTACCTTGTATGTGACCTTCAAACCCAAAATTTGGAGTGGCATCCACCCACATATTGTTTGGCATACTCAATACTACTCAGTTTCAACAGGTTAAACTATCCGGCTATTAGTTACAGAGGACTGAGGGAGCACAACTATATAATTTTTCTTGGCTGTTATAGTTGAGATTACGTATAATAAGAAAATTAAACTGACGACCTCTCTCATATATATTTGCCCGTAAAAAGAAAAGAAAAATAGAAAAAGTGCTGCCGTCACCAGCCAGGTAAGGCACCACACCTATTGTTCCCGCAACTTTGGAAGGTCAGATAGGCCGGCTGTAACATCCCCACATCCCCGGCACAGTCTCTCCTTTACTCTGTTTTCCATCCAATCATCGGGTCATTCCCCTCTGTAAATTAACCAGCAGAGAAACCATTCGTGGGCATAATTAGCCAGAAAATTAAAGGGAATTCAATTAGGCCAACCATCAAGGGAAGATGTTTACTCTTCCTATACCCAGGTGGGGATCGGCTCTTCCTACGCTCTCCTGAAAGGCCTCGAAAACTTGGAGCCGGAGGAAGAGGACGACGACTCGTGAGGGGCGTCGGTGTGTGTGTGTGGGGGGGGGGGAGAGGCAAAGAAAGAGATCAAACAGTCCACGAACAGCCTCAGTCTAAATTCTTTGAAAATTTTCCCATAACTAAGGATGTAACATTATATTAAACCATTAGTTAAGCAAAATCACCGAGATGACGGCCCCAATGACGTCGAAATTCCAGCAAAACAATACAGCAACTGGATTAAGTAAAAAATCGGATATATTTTTGAGAATATAGACTCAGATGCGAATGAACGACAATCTGGAAACCGGGGAGATTCCACAGGGTAATTACACCATCACGCCATAGGTAATGAAACTCAAGGAAAACATGATGGTTATAAATACCTGGTAACGTTTCGAGTTTCCTGAATATGTTCCCGTTATCAAACACACATGACATAGCAACATTATCAGAAAAGAAAATGTATATTGACAGCTTTTTTAAGGTAATGCTAAGAAATTATAAAATGCCCAGAATTTGAGTTAATCCTAAACACACTATAAAAACAATACAATGAAATGAGCAACTTTATTTTGTGTTTCAGAAAAAGACAACAATCGGAATAGGCAGAAGGCCCCAGCTGCACTAAATAATGTGTGATGCAGGGAGGACATGCGGGAGAGAATAAATTTCTGGCACGAAATTTATCTACACCAACTTCCATTAGGTACACGAGCCTTTTGTAGTGCGAAACTTTGATTTAAAGTTCTGTATTTAAAGTTTGTTTTGTTCTAACTAAAAAGATTTGAACACCCATGAACATGTACTACATAATTATCCACCATAGTATCATGAGTTTAATGCTTACAGCTTTTGTAATTATATGGAACATCCCTGACCAAAGCGTAACTCATCACCACCAGATCTTGCGTTTAAGAAATTCAGTTTTGATTAATTAATTATCGGTCGAGGAAAAACCGCAAATACCTGTAATTTGTACTTTACAATCCCTACTGAAAAACACAACTTCTCTTTCATTACGCAACTACTGGGACGCGTTATCCAAAAACATTTTCAGCTGATAGTATTACTTCTCGGGACGATATACAAGAAAATCTGGCAATGAGACGCCAGAAGGAAAAAAAATAAGGCTCTTAAGAAAACTTTCATTTTCCCCGTAGGGAAGGCTTACCCTCAGACAGGTAATTTTCAGGTAGGCCCACACGGTAGAGGGATACAACAGACACCTTGGTTATGTCTACCTATATATCGCGCGGACAATCACGTTTAATACCGTTTATGGAGGTGACGTGGTAATGAGATGACATGTTAGTTGGTATATATATATATATATATATATATATATATATATATATATATATATATATATATATATATATATATATATATATATATATATATATATATATATATATATATATATGTGTGTGTGTGTGTGTGTGTAACCCGTCACATACAGGAACACACCACAGTCAAACTTTTGGGAAAAACGACAAAAAGAGGAAGTATTTCTCCCAGAACCAGCGTAATATTTTTTTCTCCTGCTATTTATATTGTAGTGCGAGGCTTGTCCGTGACAGAGATGGACAGTGGCTTTTACCTAAGGTACTTAAAGAGCACCAGTACTCTGGTCTGGCGTCCCTTATCTGTGGCGGTCTTCTGTCAATAAAACTTTGTGCCGGGACTGAATGGGGTCGCGTGGGCCCTCAAATAAACAAGGGAGTGTGTTGTGTGTCTGGCCGCCCTCCTACACCACAATCCGTCGTCGAGAGAGAAAAAATACATTTATTTACAGCATGTAGATAGTCTCATTTTCTTTTTATTGCAGCGATTGTAATTCTTGTTAGTAACCGCTTTGTGTTGGGTAGTTTGTCTTATTTTTTTTTAACATTCTAACCGCAGTTTCTAATAACGCACCAGGTCTTTCATCTTCTATGGTTCTACAGCACTGCTTTATAGTAAATGAGATTTGAGGGATCTAGGAAGTGTATTTACTTCCAGAAAAAAAATCGTCACATTATAATCCATGTAACCGCCCGGGCAAGATAGCATAATTCTTGTCTTTTGTTGATAAACGAATTACATTTAAGTCACCCGAAGGAAATAATGTATCTAGAGTTCGATTACCAAACTGCTGTAAGGATTGGGATCCCATATTGCACATTACCCTTTGTGTATTAAGCAATAATTGGATACAATATCGGATGCGCTTGCCGATAATGCAACAACCTTTCGGTGGTCTAGCATTTTGCCATGAGGGCGGGTAAACCCACTAGCTGCTGAACGTTAAGCATCAGGAGAACAGCACCTGTACTGCCACCTTGTACCGCGGTAGATACACATTACTTCCTGTGAAACCCACACCTTTGGACTATTTATCTATGAGTGATGAGGATCGTTAGTCTCGCCAGCTCACAGGTGGGATCAGGTACTGTACACCTGCTTCACGTGGCGAATAATAAAAAGGAAACACGAATTAAACACGTATTTTTTAATTAATGACAGTTTGTTGATACAATGACGCAATATCTACGTTAATGTAATAGGTCTATATTTTCTATGGTAAATTTAAGCAATATATTGCTTAAATTTGCTGCAGTTAAACCTTGTTTATGTTGACGTAATGAAAATTTATTTTCGATGTAACTATTTCATGATTTTATTATCGTAATACCACTTTGTTTATTGTTGATGCAATGTTACAACATGTTGCGACATATACAGGTGCACTAAATTATAATAGATAATATTATATTTTCTGTTTTATAGCGTCATTTAATTAGCTTTTTCATATATAAACGGGGAAACTGTCAGGCAATAAGAAGTCAACCATACTTAAATCATGACCCAGGGGAAGATAGGATTACATGGCAAGACGATCGTTGTATTTTAAACTGGGAAAAGTGACTTCATTCACGTAAGTCAAGCGCTCCATCTATTGCTGCTGGCCCCTCGCAGTTCAAGTTAAATAATTTAATACAAATTTCCCGCAGTAATCAGATATGTGTCGGTATTTTCTATATCAATAGACAACTCCAGTAACAACTACTACTCTAAACGCCGCTGTAAACATCTAAACGTTAAAACTGAATGCGTTAGAATACAGGCGAAGCGAGTTATATGGAGGTCGGGGTGGTATATGGGGGGTCGAGATGGTGTATGGGGGTTGGGATGGTGTATGGGTAGGGGGGTGAGGTGGGTGGGGGTCGAGGTGGTGTATTTCGGGGTGGTGGGTGGTGTGGCCAGAGGAGGTGTATGGGGGCAGGGTGGTGTATGGGGGTCGAGGTGGTGTATGGGGTGGTGGTGGTGTATGGGGGGTCGGTCGAGATGGGGGTCGAGGTGGTGTATGGGGGGGTCGAGGTGGTGTCGAGGTGGTGTATGGGGGTCGAGGTGGTGTATGGGGGGGGGTCGAGGTGGTGTATGGGGGGTCGAGGTGGTGTATGGGGGGGGTCGAGGGGTGGTGGTGTATGGGGGTCAGGTGGGGGAGGTCGAGGTGGTGTATGGGGGGTCGAGGTGGTGTATGGGGGGTCGAGGTGGTGTATGGGGGGTCGAGGTGGTGTATGGGGGTCGAGGTGGTATGGATGGGGGGGGGTCGGGTGGTGCATGGATGGGGGGAGGTCGGGGTTTTAATTGCATAATCAAGATCATCTTACCACGAATAATCGGATACAACACATATGACACGGACATAAATAACAAGAACATAATTATGGCCAAAAGTAAAATAACAGTTATGTGCTAAGAAGAAAAGAAACGTAGTATTTTTAAGTATTATTTCATTGTTAATTATACAAGTGCTGTAGCAAGTACCGTTTTGGGGTTAGCTTTAGTAGCATGGTGTAGCAGGTAAGGCAGTTCATCACGGTGAGGTTAAGTGGGGCCCCAAGTGAGGCTTTGTGTTAACTCCTTAAAAAATGCTTCAGCGTGGCTACGGTAAAGTACATAGTAACTATTGACGTAATATAGTAGACACTCACTGGGGCTTAGCTACTTGGGGGGGGGTGGGGAGAGTTGGGAGAGGTGTACCTTGTAACAGAGGCAGTATTGTATGACAGGTGAACAAAAATGGGAAGCGTGTAACCCATGTGTCTGTGTCCTAAAAAAAAAATAAAAAAAAATAAAAAAAATAAAAAAAACTACTGGAGGTAAGTACAGGAGCTATGGTGTGGTTAGAGTAGGCCTGGTGTGTGGGTCTGCGGCCGTGAGCCAGGTAGCGGTGGCAGTGGTGATTAGTTCCTTGTCGCCATACCGCCCGCCTGCGCTCCATCACCTGTCCCCATTGCCTCTACACAGAGCTACTCTCTTCCACGATGATCAAAAAAGCTCTATGCAGTATACAACAGTAGGAGATAAGTGATGGTGTAGAGGAAGGGAGGCAGCTACACACATTAAAAGTCTCAGTGGCAAAGTTTTTACCTACCATCGCCTTCTACCTCAAGTTAAGGTGAATTGCCAACTATAGTAGCACGAGAACACAGGGCCTCAGTCACTCCCTAGTAAAGGAAATACAGATCAAGATCCAAGAGTCTAAATGAATGTGCAGGTAATGTCATCAGTTTACCAGTGCCTATACTATGAAAAAATTCTTATCACACAGCACGCATGATCATCTGTCATTAAGTCACTGCATTTACATCAGATGATCACTCATAAAATAACGTATCAATGGGTATTAATAAATTCTTGTTGGGATTTAAACTTTTTACAGCCAATAAGCAATAACTCCTCACACAATACCATCAAATAACGGTCATCCTTATTTAGCTATATATTTCATACCAAAATGTTTTTTGTCATATTTATCAATAGAAGAATATTCCCTGATGTTTTGTCCATTAATTAGCGCGCGCACACACACGCACACACACACACACACACACACACGCGCGCGCGCGCGCGCGCGCGCAAAATAAAGCACTGGCCAACAAAGAAACTTCCAACGATAGTAATTAATGCATTTGATTAATGTATCCTAGCGACATGACAATACATGATTAACGAGCGATAGTCATGAGAAGAAAGAAAGAATAATATTGACAGGATGGTGTACAACGCTCAATATGTCGACATCGATAATGTATTTAAGTTTTCATTCAAACTATATCACAAAATTTCATTAAAAAATATATACAAGACCCAGAAATAGCTACGACGATCTAAATTAGTGATCTTCAAACTCAAGTTTGACCTTGACATCCACAGACTTCCCATATTAACATCTTAGCCGGGTCGACGCAAAGAAAAATTAACAAATTGACGGAAGCAGAGTATCTTTAGTCGTGTCGTAAATCAAAAAATAAATATTTCAGAGGTAAACCTTTATTTATGTACAAACAGTCTAAGCAACAGGCATTTTCCCAGATTTGGCCGATGAATATTGAAACCGGACAGATTATTCTGAAAGAGTAAACCATGACTACATCTGGTCAGTTGGTACAGTCGCGGAAATGTGTTCCTATCCCCCCTGTGGTAACCCGTGTCACTGTTTATGAATGAATGGATATTGGTCGTGCAACGACGGACGTGATTGGTAGATAGGTTTGCTATAGGTCATTATAGGTTGGCCGTTCGGAGACACGAGTTACCACAGGAGGATAGGAACATTTCCACAACTGTGCCCTGACTTGATACTAGATTCGAGGTATTCAACGAATGATGGTTCGAATAGTAGTTATGGAATACAAACAATTGTCTAATGATAACTTCTATGTACTATTTCAAATTGCCAGAACCTAAACACCGGTATATTATTACTGCAAGATTTCTTCATTTTAAGCTGATCATATTTCTCGGTACGTTCTTTAATAAACAAAATTAATTTTTCTAACTAAATCTAATGAAGATTTAGATTAAAAAATGGGATGATGTGTCAAGAAAATAAACATAATACCTGATAACTTTGCTTAATGACCATCTACAGGTGTGTGCATGTTAATAGACCTCAAATCTTAGTAAATATGAATAGGTCGCATAAGCTTAATTGACTACTCAACATATGTAACTTAAGCTTAGGTCTGTATGTGATATTAAGACATTATATCCTTTTGTGCCTTAGGTGGTGGTGGAACAGCATCACGGAAGTAGCTGTATATAAGGCTCAGTTTGTCTCACGTGATCTATGTCTCACTTGAGTGTTGGGCACGAAGCTTCGGTACGAGGTATAATTTTATGATATAGTGCTTCAGCTAAAGAGTCTGTCTTATGCTGCGTGTAATCCCTTCCCCTTTCCTTCTCTCCCTTTGTCACTTAATCTCTGTTTCATCGTTTATCTCTCAGTCGAGCTTACTCTTTCTCGCCCTTCTTCCCTGTCCTTTCCACATTCATGCCTCCCCGAGATAACCAATATCCTCCCCAGAAACTAACATAACTCCCTCTCCTTCCTCAAGTCTCGAGCTTACCTGGGATGATCTATTGGCCATGGACGGTCTGTCTTAGGGCCAATAAGTCAACTCGGCCTTGGGGTTCATCTCGTAACTTGGGCCTGGTGGACAGAAGCAATTAGTGATATTTTGTCTGGGCCGACCAAGTGGCAATCGGTTTTCTCGGTTTCTCCAGGGTAGACTCACCCTAGTGGAGCCCAGCGTTCCCTGCCCCAGTAGAAGGTGATATATGATACCTTGGATGATCCCCGTCTCAAAGGTGTGTTTAAGACCCAAAACTACTCGGTGTAATTTTCTTAAGAGACCCCTCCGTACTGATGTTCATTTTATTATTCTGTGCAAAATTAAATGCTTCGGTGTACACGGTATCGTTCGTCCGGACCTACAATAGCTCTGATTTTCACTATATATAACAAAACAGGAGAACGATAATTAAATCTTCCCATTCCGATTTTTTTTTTGTATAGCAGTACTTTGGGGGCCCACAATATGAGGGGCCCGTTGATGCGTTGAACACTCCTCTGTTTACTTTGGTAAATTTATGAGTCAAGTTTTTTTTAGAGAGAGAAATCTTTGTCAAGAAATATGAACGGTCTAGGTAAGAATAAGACAAATTGGAAAGAAAAGAATGACAAAAATGGATTGTATGGTCAGTGACAGATGAAGAGAGAGGGGACAGAACAAAGGAATGTGTACATCGTGTAGCCGTGTGTGTGTGAAGGGTAAGGGTCACAGTGCAGGGAAGATCACAGGTTAATCTTTTGTAAGGTTTTAGTCACAATGAAGGTGGGGCTAAATAGTGACAAATTCCACGAGGATTTACACTATAAGATCCCTATTAGACGGTGTATTAGGCTGGCTGAAGTGTGTAGTGATACTAGGGTTGTGGAATAACACGTTAAAAGTTATATTAATAACAAAGTCACAGTTCAGTTAAACTGTTAATAGTAGACATTAGGCTCTCTTATATACTACCTGCAAGCACAAGACTGACATATATTGGGCCCAGCAGTAGTGAAAGTATTTAATGGCAAATTTCAAACCACTATTCAGAAACAATAATGTGAGGGAGGAGCTGCTGTGTTAGGGAGCTAAGACGACAGAGCAATGTGACAGGAAATTGGGTTCGAGTTACTGAATCGAGAGGAATAACTATTACAAGAAACGTCGAGTTTAATGATGAAGGACGTTCTCAAACTATTATTTAGAGATCGCCAAATAGGATGACACAAGAAAAAATATTATAGGTGTTGTTACATTACTCATGCAGGAGCTGACGACCAGGACTGTGGAACTGCACCGGAAACATTATTGTTACACGCATATTATCTTTGTAGAAACATCAGACGAATATACTAACATTAGGTAAACCACTGCACAGGTATACTGACACAGGTATCACCAATGGAGGAAGGAGCGCCCTGAGGGGGTACAAACCTCTGAGCTTAACGCAAAAACTTAACCTGACAAATACGCTAAGGTAGTTTATTCCCGGAAGCAAAGAAGGTCAAACTCCTGGACATAAATTTCCTGCCTTTTGGTGGTCATGACAATTGAAAAAATTATCATAAATTACTGTTATTTCACACAAAATCACCACAAATCCTACAACTCAACCACACTTATGTTCTCTTCCGCTTTAAACACTAAAAAATAATGTAAATAGCAATAGCATCATCACTGTCTTCATTTATCTTTAAAATATTAAGTGGCGTTCTCGTAGTGAAGGAGTTAATCATTTTGAAATCCACCGCTTTGTAACAGATTCACCTTACAATATTGAATTTACGTTTCTTCTCTACTTGTACATTGGCTTTGACTAATGCAACATCGGATACCCTCACATGTAAATAACCAGAGATCTTATAGGCTCCTTCGTCGTAAGTCAGAATGTTGTCAATATTTTCGTAACTCCGAAAGTGAGAAAGGCCGGATGTGACAGACTTAGATTGCTGAAAATAAGAGTGAGAAATTAATAAGGCAAATAAGAATTGAAAATGGAAAGAGAAAAATTTGAAGAAATTTAAGACCTTATTATGTACAGACTGACATTATGATGAAGAGGAAAGTAATGCTGCAAGATGAAGAATAAAAATTAATAAACGTCATAAAATTGGTGCATAACTGTAAAAAAAGAGGTATATGATGACTTTTAGGGTAAATTGAACACTCCAATAGAGACGAACTGATAGACAAAATATTTGAGAAGTGACGTACTGCAAAAAATTTAATGACTAAGTTTTAACCAGAATCGAGCGAGTCGGTGATAAATGCCATTAACATACTGAAGATGAATAGATGTGAATACGTGCTTAGGAGAGCTCGACTCAAGAGATAAGAAAAATTATAAAAGTAAAATACAATTAGACCCCTGGATGGCCCGCTAATTAGAGATGCATTAAGGGTGAGATACAGGAGCCTTCATATAAACCGAACTTAGCAGGGGGACCAATTAGAGCACCGGGACTCTACAGACTGCAGAGAAGCATCGACTATCTTTTCTATATTCTACTGATGGTCTCATTAACTGGGAGAAAAGCGAGTTGGATTATTGTTAAAGAGGAGCAACACTACTTGAACAGCTTTGCCATTCAGATATATAGCTGTAGTAAAAAAGACTAGCGACTGTAGCCAATGTCTATGGACTTAGGAGCGCGTGATTCAGTAAGAAAGATTCAACCAGTTGAGTGTCTTAAGAGCTCATGGTGTGCAGGGAGGAGAGGGTGTTAACAACAGTGAGTGACGCTCTGGAACTGTTAAGGCGAGTCACACTGAATCGAGAAATTACTCAATGTTTTTTAAGGTTAAGGTTAAGATCTAATGTGTGTGTATGTGTGTGTGTGTATGTGCGTGTGTGTGTGTGTGTGTATGTGTGTGTCGTATCACTTGAATGTTACATGATGCAGTATGGGAGGTCGTCTCTGGTTATATCGAAGGTGTGTCTCTTAGAAAAGGGAGGAAGGGAAGAGACAGTTCCTTTGTGAGGATGATTCATTTTTAAAGACTTAATTGGTAGAATAACAATGGGTATTTACCCCCAAAAAATAAGAGGACGTGTGTGGTGAGAGAATGGAATGCCGGGACTGAAAAGTAAAGAATGCGGATAACAACAGTGTGTTGGATTTAATGAGGTTAGAGAAGATTCTAAACATCAAATATCTCGTGAAAACTGACAATGACAAGATGAAATATGGAGATAAAATTTGTAAACATGGTAAATGTTCGGTGCTCTGGGGAAAACATACGAGCTTGCTGGTAAGGCAGATATGCTGTGAGGTCGATAAACAGAATACTCTGGCCCAGGCTAAGTCGCGTGAGAGAATCTTCATTGCCATCGTGTTAATGAGTAATGTTTAAATATATACTCAGCGGCTCGATCAATTTATACTCTGCTGATTGTGCGTGCATGTAAAGTGACCTTAACTAGAGTTACATGTAAAAACTGAATGGCTCGGTCACTTATAATGATAAATGCTTTATCCGCAGTGAATGTCACAATCTAACATACATCATCATTACCTATTTCCTTTTCTTTCTAGACAAAAGTCTCTATTCCCAGTTATATAACCACGGCAGTAGCAGTGTAAGGTGTGGTGCTTCAGCCAGCGAGCTCAGACAATCACAGTTGTATGGCATTAGCAATATGATAACCCATATTGTTGGGCTTCTTAATTAAAGTACTCTTACTCGTCTGTGTGTGTTTCTGTTCATATATATAATATGCTCTCTCTCTCTCTCTCTCTCTACACACAATTAACATATACGAGTTGTTTATTCTTGGGATTCATGGACCAGATCTATTGTTAAAACGAAAAATACACATTTGAATTATTTCTACACACATTTTCTTTCTCGTAATTTCTATTCTAACTTTGTTATACATAAGAGTGCAAAGTAAAACCCGATTTTTTTTTTTAGTCAAGAACCTTTTATGTACCACGACTATTGGAAAACTTTTTTACTCCTAACACCAACGTTTCACCGCTTTTTTCTTTTTTTTTTCTTTTTACAAAACTCCAGAGAGTGATATGTTGCCTCTGGCGGTATTAAAGCAGGTAAAAATCCACACATTCTCTTAGATTTAATGGCAAAGTATGGCAGAAGCATTTGTGGTTGGTGATATGTAGTCTGCCACATTATCATTTGTCACCTTTTTTTCTCTCTCTCTTACTCTTGCATTAACGTTGGGGAAATATGTGTGTAGTTAGTTGTAATTGTCTCCTCACACCACATTATAATCTTGGACGAGCTATATGTCCTCTGGTGTGTCTGTTTGCTACAACCCAATGAAATTTTGTTTGCGTGTGTATATTGATATATGTGTATATGTGGGAGTGGAGCTGGCTTATGTGTTGTTTATGTTGGCGTGTAAGTGGTGTGACTCAAACGAGGAGGCAACATTGTGTTTTGTGAGGGATACACGTAACTGAAGTCAAGTTGGATGTACTTTTAATTTATATGGCTTTACTCGTGAGTGGTTAACTGTAGAAGGTCTGGAAACGTGTTACCATCATAAAGACGACATGATTGAGAATGGAGAAAAGTGTCATCTCGTTATGATTGAAAGTTGAGTGGAAAAAAAGTATAAAGTTTCCAATGGTTTGTTCGGTTCTTCAATGTACCGCTTTGGGAGTGTAGTTTAGGGTCTTCTTAACAATACTCACTCTGATGAGATGTTTTTCGTTCTGAATATACGTAGGTGTGTGTGTGTGGTCGTGTCCTGGGTATGTAAAGAACACAGTAACTGGCTCGAGGGCTTTTTGTGCGACGTCTACATATGTTGTATTATTTCATTTTATTCCTTCAGATAGATGATATTTTTTAAGTAGTAAAATGTCAATGGTGCTGTTACTTATTTGATGCAATAATGGTGAGACATACCCCGGCTACTGTGTCTGACCAGTTATTGCAGAAATTCTATTTTTATAAGACTCCAGAACCCTGAATACCTACGCTCTCCTTTTCTTTCATCCTCCAGTCTTTGAAGACCTTCCAACTACCCGTAAATTCCAAAAATGACCTTCATAGTGTCCACTTTCCCATCATCCAGCTTCCCTCTACACTCTGGTCTCGCATCATTATCATTCCTATCCAATGTTCTCCAGAATGTCAAAGTCCACTCAGTATTGTCAACTAAGACCACTTCCATTTCCATCCAGTTTATTCAAAAATATATATAAGATATTATTATCTTTATTACCATTTCCCAACCAATCTTCTCCACAAACTCCCTTCATTCCACGAACATTATGCTATGAAACCCTTCCCTCTTCGGACATCCCTTCACCCCCCACCCTCTTACTCCTCAATGACCCCTACACTACCCCCACTATCCCCGTGGGTTACGTACCGTGGGACGTTAGGCTGGTGGTGGTAATATGTCGTCTGTCCCATTACCATTAATATTATCTTTTATTTTCCTAAATTTTCTCGCATTAATGTGAGTCTATGTTTGGACGAGGACCTATCTGGGTGCTTTGTTGAATGCTGTAGGGGTGTTCTTGTGTGTCTGGGTCTTGGTGAGTGCTGACGGATGTTGCTGTGTGAGGCTGTGTGCTGACGGATGTTGATGTCTACTACTGATGGATGATGATGTCTGATACCGAGTGCTGAGGAATGTTACTGTCTATTGTTGAGTGACGATGATTTGTGTTGCCGAGTGCTGAATGTTGCTGTTTATTACTGATAGTTGACATAGGTTACTGAATGCTTATTTGCCGATAGAACTTACTGAGTCATGTGCTATTTGGTCGTTGCTCTGGGTGTTTTGTCAGGGTGTTGTTGGGTGTTGCTAGTTCATGATAAAGATATTACCAAGTGTAACTATGTGTTCCATTACACTTCTAGGAGTTGTAGTGTGTTAAATAATGTTGGTGGAGTATTGTTAGGTGTTACTGTGTACTGGTGTGTGTGTGTGTGTGTGTGTTACAAAATTCTCCTGGTTATTACAATTTAATCTGAGAGTCTCCATGTGGTATTTTGGCAATTTGTCTTGCTAGATATTGTTGAGTGCTGCTATGTACTACTGGTTTCTCCTGGGTGTTGCACGATGTTACAGGATGTTGCAGGGTGGTGTTGTGTATTGCTGGGAGTTTTCATATTCTTCTAGAATTAAATTACAGTGATTGTATACATGTTTTTTGTGTTATTTGGTCTGCAAATAGGCTAAGCAATGTTTTTCTTGGCGTTTATAATACTCATGATGACATACTGATGCAGGAAGACAATCCACTGGGTACTAATATCGTAATGGAGTTTCATCATAAGTCTTAACAACGTTATTACAGGTGATGATATCTATCAATATTAGGACGTAGCTGCGGGGATGAAGGGTAAAGGTGACTACTTAACCCGGAGTGCTGTTATAGCTCAAGGTGATATTACAATTCTTAGGTAATAGCAACGTGCAGTACATCATCGTAAATCGGGCAGCGTCCAGACAACCAGATATCGTAATGGAAGCTGAGGTCACATTGCAACGTAACATAAAAGTACTGGGTGACGTCGTGAAGAGGTGTGACATTGATCGGGATGATGTGATCATCGTACTCAAGGTGACGCCTATAACTCAAGATATGGTCTAGTTAAGCGTCGTGACTTCCATTCATGTCACGAACATATATATATACATGTTATAACCTCTGGGGGTTAAGAATCAAGGCCAAAATTAAAAAAAAACGTAAATTTTAACTTCACAAACAACAAAATAAACCAGAATAACATTGCGATTTCAGAGTGATGTTAGCGTGCGGACTGATGTCACAGCACAAGAGCGACGTCGGAGCCTGGATGGGTTTAGACTTGGGCTACATAAAGGTAGTCATTACACGGTGGTTGGGTGGGCGAGGTAGTGTGGAACTTCCGGCTGGTTCCTGCCTCCTCTCATTAGTCATCCGCTGTGAAATTATACGTGGGCGCTCTGCTAGTGGGAGACGGACCTGGACCAGGGCCTTAGAGACAAGGGAGAGGAAGGGATATACGTGGGAGACAGACCTGGTTCTCAGGGAAAGAAAGAAAGAGTGAGGGTTAAACGAGGGTGACGGAGCTGGGCCTTAGAATGACAGAGATAGTCTGGTTTATCTTACTAATTGGGTTTACAAAGTGGGATGTACACAAGATTTGGGGGGGGGGGGTTCTTGGAAATTGAATTTATATCTGCCTTTATATCTGTGCTTCTATAAAATCTCAAGTGAATGCATATGACAGAAAATGTAAAACAAACCGGCCATCATCACTACTTTTTCAGAAATTTTTTTTAAACTATTGCAATATTTCTTTCTCTCAGCTGTAAATATTCCAGGAAGGAAGACCGGCCATAACCCCTGATGATGCTATAATTTACAACAATTCTCATTAAAAGATGAAAACCTGTATTTCTATACCTCCACATTCTACCTGGGCTCACAAAGACACACTTAAATTCACCATTATTATATTCATCTCTTACGAACATTAAGACATTTCACACAACACCTCCCTTTATACCATCCCAGCCTTTCCACCCACCTCATACTTATTAAAAAAAAAATAACTGTGGACACCATTCTCAGTACCACGATAACTGTTGTCTGGGCTACTTTTTATTCTACGTATCATTATCACATTTAAACAAATGCTGGTCAGCAGCATAATACTAACTGTTCTATTCACACCATTGTCCCTACCATCAACACTTTTCATAATACACATGAGTACAGTTCTCAGGAAATGCTTATTCACTTATACTATTTTGTGTATAAATTATATACACTTTCACCGTCCTTCAGTCCCTCACTATTCCATACTCTTCAATACACATACACACTCATACACACTTCAGAATACCTGTGAGTATAGTGACTTGGATACCGGCACTTGCTATCATACTTAACATTTTACACAAACACAAACGTCACTAACGGACCAACTCCCAGCTGGTGATCTCTCCCTGGCACAATGCCGGCGTCCCTGATGGTCTATCCCAGCACCGCATTTACGAATAATCCGCCAATTAATCACCAACTTTCGCCAACTTTGCTTTTCTGTTGTTCCTACCTCAGCGTGGCTGAGGTGAGGGGAACCACAAACGACCCAGAGCAAACAAGTTTTTGTTTTTCTGTCGCACCTTTATAATATATATATATATATATATATATATATATATATATATATATATATATATATATATATATATATATATATATATATATATATATATATATATATATATATATATATATAATTTTTTCTACGACTAAATGTTTTTGTCAATTAGGCAACTGGACAAAACACTCATAGGACAAAAAAAATGGACATTTATACTCATTGAACAAAAACAGTCACGAGACAAAAACACCTCTGGTAGTAGGTAGTAGTCAGCTATCGAACAGGGAGGTACTACCGCCTGGGAAGATATTGGAAGCATAATGTGTTGTCTAATGGTAGACCCTGCTGCCATATGGCATCACAAAAATTGTGACCAAGTCCCAGGTTTCTGATCTGACTTTTTGCCTATTTACACGCAATTGCAGGGTCTCAATTGTTTCTTTTACCGTTTGCATTATTTATGGTTGTTATTTTTATTATTACTATTATTTTAATTACATTTTCGCCTCCGAGGCCTCATGTGGGACAGTGACCTGTGCCCGGGTGGGCTAATTCCCGTTATAAAAAAAAAACGGACAAAAACACTCGGATGTCGTACAGCTTGTGTGTGTGTGTGTGTATATATATATATATATTAGTCGTAAATATGTAAAATCAGGACTAGTGGATGTCGGCACAGAATCTAAGTTATATATTGATGGAGTTAAATAATAATATCCTCAACAATAGTTTACAATCTACCGAAACAAAATCAATAACTACTACGCAAAATAAAATCGTGTTTATTACGACTATACATGATCTAATAATACGTAACAATAACCACCACTTAGCTAACCATAGTAACAGCAGGTATATATTAATTGTCAATTCCAATAACGGTAGGCAAAGTTACTGACATTAAAAAAAAAACCAGAAGAACGATCGTCGACTATCAGCAGAACTGGCAGCACCAATTACGTTTATCGGCTCCAACAGATGATAGCAACATTATGGTCAGTTTATGATTCTGCCAACGGTGTCAGTAAGTGTTATCGACACTGGAAGTCTGGGAAAGTTGCCACAAGTCCTGGGTATTATGCCATTATTTTCTCAAGTGACCGATATTAGCAGTGTGTGTGTGTGTGTGTGCGTGCGTGCGACAATGCTTACAGTCAACGATGATAAATTGCCTCAGCTGAATCGTTAAACGCGGTGTCGTTAGTTAACACCGTCAAATATCGAGTCACTTAACTACATATGCATTACAGACCAAAATTCAAGGATTCACAGTTGTGCGTTCCAACACCAATGTAAACATCCGGTATAGCCACGTCAGCTGCGCCTGTTGCAACTGTCAATATATCTACTGTCAACAGAGCCATGCATTATTAGGATAACAATACGAGCTCCAGCACCACTATCCTATGATCAATCCTGGCCACGATCCCCATCATCCTCAACACAAGTCATCGGTACTATAATCATCGTCATCATCACATCTGTTACCAATACCACACCATAACCACACCATCACTAGAACCACCACCTTAACTATCGCAATATCACCAACTTTTATCACCAATACAGTTGCCATCATCACCAATACCATAATTCTCACGGCACCATCACCCCACCAATATATTCTCACCACTGCCACCACTATAACATGACTACTACCAACATCACTATCGATTACCAACACCACCATCGCAAACACCACTGACACCACAATCACCATCAAAACAATACAACCTTCACTGTTATACACACGACCATTATACTAACAAAAGCACCCACACCATCCCAACACTCCAAAACCATTACCACCGCCATCCCCCACCACCAACAGCAGCAAGGCGGGTAAGTGTGTGTGGGTGTGTGTGTGTCCCTAGTAGCACATTATCACTCCGGAGGCAGGTCGCTGACAGGACGACCAGGAAGCGCGCGCGCTCTCTCTCTCTCTCTCCAAATGGCGAGTTAATTATGATTATGATGATGATGATGATGATGATTATGGCTGGAATCTGAAAACCTGCCGATTTTTCACTGGACACCGGTGATGGGGGACGATCTATCAACTTATGCGTAAGTCTTTTTCTTTGGGCTTAGGAAGAGACAGAGGGAAAGGAAGAGGGGGAGAGGGTGAGGAAGGGGAGGGGGAGGAAAGGGAGGGAGAGGAGGGAAGGGGAGAGGAGGGAAGGGGAGAGGAGGGAAGGGGAGAGGAGGGAGAATAGGGAGAGGAGGGAGAAGAGGGAGAGGAGGGAAGGAGAAAGAGGGAGGAGATTGGCTGGAGAGAGACAGAGGAGTCAGAGAGGGAGAGAGAAAGAGAGAGAAAGAGGAATGGGAGAACAGAGGGTTTTTCTCCTTGCCTTTTTTATCATGATTATGGTATTGTTGTGTACTTCGAGTGGGGGGGATTTATGGATAGCGCGGCAAGGGATTAATATGGGAATTTTCGAGGCCTAGATGTGGGCTACAATACATATTACCGAAATTTTAGCGAGCGTAAGGGGAGAGGAATGTGTGCGTGGGTCTGAAAGTTCCTGAGCGAGAGTCTTATTTCATGATTATTTTTTAAATATTGACCTTACTTTTGTTGTCTACAGCACGAAATTTAATCTCTGGTTATATATGATTTTTTTGGCCTGCCATAAATTACCAGAGTGTGTGTGTGTGTTATTTTAGCAGTTTACATTACACATGAGACTTCAGTAACGCACATACATATATCATAAAACCGCAACAGTTACATAAACATTAAGATATCACCGAGCCCTCCCGTGACCTCTTACAGCCGTCTCTCTCCCTTCCATCTGGCAGAAATAACACTTAGGAAATAACAATATTTGCATTTATAGTAGGAGAGGAGTCATGCAGGAGAGCCAGCTGGAAAATTACTGAAACACAGAGAAGCTATAATATATTCGTTGTAACGCTCCCCGAATATTCCCAGACCTGTGAGGATTATTCTGGTAGAAATTCCACCCCAGCGGTACTCCGGATCGCGGCGCCTTGAAACTTGATATTTTCTTTTAACATTTTTGTTACATTTTATTTCTGGTCTTGGAAAGGTTTTTTCTTCAGAATTTGGGAATTGCTGACCTCCTTTGAGATACTAAGGATTATATTTTACATGTTATGCAATGTTTCCAGTGGTATGGTAAATGTACCTACAATTCCGGGTGTTGTGTAATAGTGCTGCTATTTTGGGGAGGTTTCTATTTGTTCGTATGAGGAGAGTAGGAGAGTACTAGCAGGGTTTTGAAAAATAATTGTATCCATTCATTTACATATATTATTACCGTCGTACAGGCGTGAGCGTTCACATGCATACACAAACACTACCACAGAGATACGCAATAATATACTTATGTACAGTAAGCATATACACAAATATATATATATATATATATATATATATATATATATATATATATATATATATATATATATATATATATATATATATATATATATATATATATCATGTAGATCCACAATGAAAACGTGGATAAGATAAATCTTGATGAAATCAAACAACATAAGTATAATATCAGAACAGCATCTGAAAGCAGTGCCTTGTTCGTTCATGTTAGGAATAATAATCATCCCATTGCTTGGGAAAAAAGCTTAGAAGTATTTATATCATCTTGTGTCACAGAAAGACTTCTGGTTGAAGCTAGTTTGATGAAGGAATTAAAATCAATAAACCTTAGTGATGGTCAGTTCAAAACTGATAATATGTTACATAAATTTATTTGTCAGTGGCCCAAGGTTAAAAATGCTTTGAAAACCTTTGATCTTGATGTATGACAGTTATTTTGTGGGTCCCTTTTTTTGACCTGACCTGTCTAGTCACGTCACCCCCCTTCTCTTAAGCTCCTCTACGGTGTGTTGGTGTGGGGATTAGTGGATGACATCATTATGACCTGACCTCATGTTTTTAAGGTCACCCTGTATATTTAAGCCTCTCTCTGTCCATGTAATCCAGTTGCCTCTGAAGATGTCTTGAATAAAGACGAAAGCTAAGGTACTCCGTTGTTTCCATTTTCCCGTGTGATTTTATCAAGATATATATATATATATATATATATATATATATATATATATATATATATATATATATATATATATATATATATATATATATATATATATATATATATATATATATATGAGTATATACTGAAACAGTCAAACATACTCTCTCAACTATACACACCACTAAAGGCAATAACGTCAACGCCTCGCACAATTTGTATCGTTAAACATATGAATATAGAAATGTTCAGTGGCTAAGCTTCTTGTTGCAAAAATATCCTCAATATTCTAATGGCGAGTAAAATACCATAAATAATCAGAGGTAAATATGTGCAATTAGCCTCACGCTTAAATGAACCACCCCCAAAAATCCTATTCCCATAGTGTGTGTTGTGGTCATTTATGCCCGGAGACACATGTCGGTATGATGTTTTGGTAAAATCCTCCACTATTTTAATTTATTCTTCTCTTGTCTGCAATAACAACAGTCGTCTGGTTTACAATATAGATATCATCTAATTTTTTTCAGGAAGGGGGTGGAGGTATCCCAGTGTTATGTTCATGTACTGTAAAGTAAATATAAAATTTTAATATTTATAATTACATAGGTCATAAACATGCAGTGGGATAAAATTACATAGCCTGTGTTTATAGTCTACTGTGTTGTAAAAATTTATTATTAATTTACTTTTTTAGAGTAACTGACAATAGCTTACATTTTTTAGTAAATATTATCTTGTTCGACAAACACGTACACGACCCCACACACCCGCATGAAGCACTTAAGAGAGCAGACGATAACAAGGTAAGGGGCAAAGTTTTTTTTTTTTAGTTTGTTTACCCTATTATACCGTTTCCAGAAGTGCTAAACTTTAACTGCGTTGTCTAGTTTTGTGTCCCTTGTCTACTACTCGCCCGGAGCGCCTCATATATACATAAAACGTCACCCTCAATGCCGAGGGTGGTATGGCATATCAAACGAAACGTGATAACTGCCAGGTTGAACAACATTCATATATGTGTGGGTTCCGTCCCATTTTGGAATTAGGAAACCTGTCTTTATAGATCGATTGGCCAACAAAGTACCAATAAAGAAATTATAGACTTTGGGTTACGTAATATATTTGTTAGAAGAGCAAGGAAACGAACTGAGAACTGACAATAACAACATTAGTATATATTTTCATAAGAGGTATCAGTATGGGCAGCATAATAACACACCTGGCAAGTTAGTGAGGCTGTACCCATACCGGAACACTTGGCCTGTAAACTTTTTGATAAACCTTTAAAGGATACTCTCGAACTTTATATTACTGTATGTGACACTGTTACATGTAATAGTGTAAAAAATTATATTGTCCAGTTATCTTTCAATTTGTGATAAGGCATTAATGAGTAAAAACAATTTTGTGACTTGGGAAGATATTATTTCTCTTTATATACGAACCTTTGTCCTACCTGGCAATAAATAATGATAACATTACAATGACAAGAGCTGAATGAACTACTCAGATTAAGCAAAATTGGACTTCAATCTTATCCACACTAACAAATTGTAATAGCTGGATTTTCATGATTGTGATAGATTATCTACTCCGGTATAGAAGATATATTCCTATATTACACTGCTAACTGAGCACTACTACAGCAACAAGGCAGAGTCCTAATCTACACCGGTTTCCTCACGATCGTTTCGAGAGGTTCTGTTTCTCGGTGTAGATTTATCCACTATTCTTAATTTGTCACGTATCTACAGTATCTGTCAGATGGATTAATCAGAATCATTTACTCCAGCGCTGAGTTCTCTTCAAACATTAATTCTGACCTTTAAATACTTTCAGGTTATTGTTAAAACGTGTAGTTGTACATTTATGTGTTCGCTGGCAGGTTATTCAAGAGTTACTGTCCATTGGTATGCTTGAAAGATTAATGTGTTGTTTAAATGACCGTCAAACTCGAGGCACCATCGATATGAACATTCACAAGTAAAAATATTATACATAAGAGAAATTATTCATACGTGCGCGTGCTTATCTGTGTCAGGGGCGGGATAGGTACTGGCACATGAGGCAAGTGCCCCGAATACTGTGTGCTGTGCCCCGACCCAAATAAAATGAGTGACATTCGGCGTCAATCCTGTATTAGTGAGGTCATCTGTATGTGATAATGGTTATTATTATGAAACATTGGCCTTACGAGCCATCTTAGAGGTCACTAACGACGGTAACATCATATTCTGTCATCGCTGGTAAATACACGTACACACACACACGTACACGTACACACACACACACACACGTGGACGCGCGCACACACGCGCGCACACACGTGCACACACACGCGTGCGCGCGCACACACACACGAGCGCACACATATGCACACACGAGCGAACACATATGCACACACTAGCGCGCGCACACGAGCGCACGCTCACTCACACGAGGGCACGCTCACACACACAAGCGCACGCTAACACACACAAACGCACACAGGGCCTTCCTGTATTTATGAAACCTCTTCATTTTACATAACTGCCCTTTTTACTGGCCTCCTGTTGAAACTATTACAATAAAATGTAAAGGAAGCAACATTATCAGAGCGTGGAGCTCCAGGCGACCCCGAGATATTGTCGGGGTTAAACTCCTTAAATCTAATCTGAAAGCAATAAAATGCCTCTCTTTTATATAAGTGTCATACAAGGGTTTGGCTGTTTCGACCAGGAATTACTCTACCATCGATAATATTTGGGAACGTACAATGTTTGCCAAATTTACAAATAAGACAAATATTACTTTACTCAACCTACCAAATTCTTCAAAACATTCATAACATACAAGCTGCTCCTACTAACCCTAAAGTCCTCTCCTAATAAGAACCCGAAACACAGTAATTAATATTTACTATCTCGGAAATACTCGGGAGGACCTGTCAATGGTCTCGAGTACTGTTGTTGTTGTTACTCCTGAAACCTGGCTTGTCTTCTCGGTTGACTGATAACGGGTTTTGTTTGATGTCTCTTCGTTAGTGTTAGTGCCCCCCAAAAAATACATCACTGGTAGGAGGCTAATTGGACTGTTGTGTTCAAAGTCTTTTTAATTTTTTTTAACAAAAGTACTACGTGGCTTTGTTTTTCAACTTTCTGGTATATCTTTTTTAATTTAGTGCAGTCTGTAAAGATTCGGTAAAAAATAGAATATTCATGCATTTCTCCCCTCCTATGATAGTAGTAATTGATACTCCATCCGCTGATGTTTTCCACCTTTGTGCATGACTGTATGAGTTAACTCTTAAAAGTTGTCGTTGATTCCCCATTTTTCCTCAGCCCCAGCTTCATCCTGTCTTTGGTAAATCTACAAAAACTTCAACGCCTTCTCTTATTATAAATCCATCTTCTAGTGTGTGTGGATTTATGTGAAACAAATCCTATAAAACGAGATGAGACGAGACAGAGAAAACCTATGTTAAAACTGTCGTATATTTTCCCTACAAATTAGATTAACGTCCTCGAGGCCCCCATACCCAGCATATCTACGTGATAAATCTCCATTAATTGTACAGCAACAGAACCCCATTATTACAGCATACGTTTCATCTATCAGGAGCTTGCCCAGCCTTGTTTATAGGGAACTGACACCCACCCTCTTCGTACCTGAGATTTGAAATGTCTCCTCGTTTTCTCTTAACTGGGAGCTTTAGTCTCCTCATCCTAAGCGGGTGTCTTAGGATGGCCTCTTCCTCTTCTCCCGCTGCCGAGAATCTTTCTTCATACGCTCTTGTTGCCGAGTTCTTCCTTTCCTCCTTTAACTGTGAAGTCTTTCCCTCTATTCTGTCATATGTCTTAACCTCCCTCCTCTTAAACACATGATCGTATCCTTCTCTCCCTTGCCTGAAAGGAATCATTTCACTCCATTCACACCAGCGATGGAGTCACATGGGTGTCTTCCACTATTACCTGGTGGGGCGAACCTCCCCTCTTGTACGTCAGGTGAACCTCGCACTAATAGGTAATAAGAGCCCTGACCTGAGGCGACTCGGTACCAATAACCAGTCACCGTCCGGCAATTTGCTTTTGTTTGGCTTCTGTTAGTTGATTACCCGCACGAAGAACGGTGCGAAGGTCATACAGCAGAGGACAACACTCAAGGTGCATGTATCAGATGTTCGGATCTCAAAAACAATGGAACTCAGAAGTAGTCCTGCGACCTTTCATTTGGTCGGGGAACTTCAGGAACTGTCTCCTCCTTCTGCTGCTACTTTTTCTAGTGAAGCCATAGGGTCAAATGGTATTTGTAAGATAGTTTCAGGGAAGACTTAGAAACGACGAGCTTTGAAACTTTCCTTACGTACTGTAGATGGTGAAAATATTTCGCAAGTCAGTACGTGCGTGAGTGTGGTGCAGTGTATTTATCTATGTGGTGCAATGTATGAGGTGCAGTATATGTGGTGCGGTGTGTGTGTAGTATGATGTGGAATGTTATGCTGAGTGAGTGAGTGATGTTTACGGTTTTATATAACAAATTTTAAAAGCTCCTAACCATTTTTATGGGTGATATAAATTACATGGGAGATGCAATTTGATTTGCATTAAAATTAGATTCACCCCATCCCCCCTTTCCTGTGACATTTGTGTGAATAATCAATGAGTTATGAAGACGAAATGTATCTTCGTGGTGTACCGCTTTTTTTGCTTCTATGGACTTGTGGTTTGTGTAACAAATATATATTTTAGTTATACACGGAGTTTAAAATGAAGCATTTACTTTTTTATTAGTTTATAAAGTTAAACTACCTGACTAAGTGAAAAAATAAACTAGTTGTACAAGTGATGTGGGATGGCAGAAAATGAGCGTGGAAATATAGTGCAATATCTAATGCTCTAATGTGAGTGCTCGGGTGATGAGACATATCAAGTTTCTAAAGTCCACGTAGTGACGCAAAGAGCGCCATTGACCGGTGAAAGGGTCAAGTTGATATTAACGAGATTCACTAATTAGTGGTCATGGAGATAGTTAAAAATTTAATAATAATAATGATAATAATAATAACATACAAAAGCAACCAATAGGACAGAAGGCGAGTGCTGAATCTTCGTGGGAACAGCATCCCCTCGAAAGCCTTAACGATACATTAATACCCGTGAGTGCCAGAGTACGCTACCGAATACGTGTACAGGTATTTGATACATTCCCCATAATGATGAATAGATAAATATAAATAAAACTGGAGGTACAGATTAAACCAAAAAAATGGTAAGGACCAACAAAATGACAACACTCTTAACTTGACTGCGTGATATTTTTTCTTCTTCTCTACTATCGGCAGTGCCTTTCTTACCTGTCAGAACTCCCACAGGAAAACATAAAGATAAAAACAGATATGTTATTTTCAGCGAGGCGTTCTCAGAGATACAATTTTGGGAGAATTGAGTTTGTTTCACTTGATAAACAATTGTGACGTAATTAGTTTTCCTTAATGCTATAACGTCTTCTATACCAGGATGCTGGCAAATGTCCCTCCATGTGTCGAGTCCTATGGATATATTTAGTAGGGAAAATATTTACCGTCGAGTTCATATAACCAATTTAAATTCCCGTTGACGAGACGACAAGTGCAGGAAAGTTTGAATATCTCATCCATCTTCTTCACTTTTATGGGCGTGTCGAGATAACAGCTTCTTTATCGCAATGAGAATAGTGATGACCTATTAAATGACGTCAACTCACTGCAACTCTCTCATTGGTCGATCGATTGCCTGTCTGATCGAGAGGCCTGGCGGAATGATCTCCGGATAATCACTGCACACCGACTGACGTCCAGTAGTGTATCAGAAAGAGCGTGAACTGTGATGAATATAACACGAAACATTTATCCTGAGTTCGAGGAAATTCACTAAATATGTTTATCTGTTTCTGATGTTTGGATGTGTGTTGGTTTTAAATGCCTCGTGTTGTTGTATCAATATTGTTTCCACGTGTCTTCGGTGAACTTTTGTAAAATTTTACCAACTGTAATAATAACAATAAATCTTTCTATAACGCTCTCTATGTACAGAAGAGAGCAAAGAGATAAATTAGAATGCATTACTTCAAAATTCATATGATTTCCAAGCTAAATTAAGGCTTGGTTACGTAAGGTTCTGTTATGTAATTCAACCATGAACTTATGACCAATTTTTATCATAACGATCAGGCAATGGGGATGAGCCGACAGAGGAAGATTAGCCCCATAGAGCCACATAATATAAAGGTTAAGCGGCTTTAAACCAACATGACCAGGGAGGATCACAATGCATCAGTGTACGAGTTTCATCTATGTTTGTTTCTCTGGTTGTGATAATACCAATTTTATTTTCCTTTGAGAAATTTACCTACAGATGATGTAGACAAGGGCCCCCTACCACCCACCCCTCCCTCTGATTTTTTTGTATATTCGCGTCTTTTAAAGGAATCCATTTATAAGGCTGTGTTGAATCAGGGTCTGCAGCGATTGTTCCATTTCATTACAGGGACAACAAGAATTACAAGGGAATTAAGTCTTCTTAGTACGGTTCACGGAGCGAGATGAATGGTTATCATGTGATTACGTGAAAAGATTAATGAACCCTTGATAGGAGAGGAACAAGGAGGTTCTAATGAAGGAAGAGGGCGGGCAAATTGAATCATCGCATTTAAGTTGTGGAAACAGAGGAAGATAAGAAGAGGAAAGCAGCGTCTATGATTTTCAAAGATGTGTAATAAAGTGCATCGTAAAGGAAGGTGGGAAGATTAAGCTCTTTATGGGATGAAGTAAGACTGGTGAAGGCCACGCACAGTAAAATAAATTAAAAGTAAATAGTTTCGCGTAAGGTCGGATTATATGTTATTAAAATGGTAATCTGGCACTTGTAAAGAAGGAGACAAAGGAGAGCAAACGACAACGGTTAGTTTAATCCGATAATAGTAATTGGAGTGAATTTTCATATATTCTCATGTTACCTCAACTTTAAAACTCCTTCCAAGACTCGCTTCTACAAACCTATGTTACATTTTCTTTTAACTGCTTGATATATATAAATATTTTAACTGGGAAAATAATCGTGTATTTTTTTCGTTATCTGCTTTTGTGATTTAATTATATCTGAGGTTTAAAAGTTTTCACTCTTCACCTCCTACATATATTTGCTCTTTAAATTGAGAACCTACATCTAAAATGGTTATATTTTAAACTATTATGTCACTGATTTTTGTTTTGTCGATACCAAATTTCGTATCATTCTATAATCACCAAAGAACTTCAACCATAACTGAGGCAGAAAAAAATAAATATAATTATCTGTCAACGTTCAACAGGTTTATACTCTCCGTCGATAGATTACAACAAAACTCTGGTATAGTTTGCGGGTTCATAAGGGTGGGTTCTCTTCAGCAACTCGAGGCATTAGGACGTTATCCCATCGTGTGTATAAAGGTGAGTTTCCCAGCGGGCGAGGGTCATCAGTTGCCTTCGAGCTGGGTTATCCTGGTGATGGGAAAAGTTCCATGTGTTAAGGTTCGCGTCCGAAGGGCTGGACGCGGCTGGAATTATCCCCGGCAGTAATGACAGAAATTTGGGAGTTCTGAAGTGGCTGGATGGAGGAGAAAATATTTGTCTTTATTATAAAAACGATGTGTCTTTTGTAATTTTCTATGGTGAAGTTTCCGTAGGGGTTTTATTTTTTTACCTTACTGTAGATTTAAAACACAAGTAGTTTAAGACTTTAATGTCCAAAGTTTCCCACTATCGTAATTACAGTTTATCTTTTTTTTAATATATCTATCGAGCCTCGTCACCGTAACCTACGATACACCTCTCCCTCCCCGTCGACTCAACTTAAAATAATACTACTAGATGAATAGAACTGCTATGATCGCATCAATCAATATTTCTCTCATAAAACGAAAATTCCTTCCATGCATGAAAAATGTTGTCTACAGCCACAGCTAAAACGGACATTACATATCTTAAAGCCAATCGTAGATGTAGCAAAATTATTTACATAAATCATAATATCGACAAGGACACTCTTAAAATTGATCAATGTCAAAAAGGACGTGTAAATGATGTTAATAATGTGACTGTAAAAGACAACATACACTTTAGGTCAGAACTACATCAAGAGATTCATAAAATAATGTTAATTACGATTCAGGAAAGTAATGGGATAAAAGGACTAATACCATCATTGACTCGAGGATAATATTAATTAGCAATTATTAAATACGATATAATAAACTGGCTGCTTAGTTCCTTATTTAGCATTGTGATGTAGTAAGTTAATACTACTGACAGAAATATATATTCAGGCCATAGTTGCCGACTACATTATGGATACGAAAGACAAAAATACGCCTTAGCAGCTGTAGGGTGTGGACGGAGGTGGTTCCATTGACGAAAACCACAACAAACGATAGACGTGGCTGATGATAAGATTCAACAGCGGCGGAGTAGCATGATAGGGAAGGAGGTCTGTTGTAACGGGTTGAGATGGGGGTGTAAGGATTAACTTTCATTAGCATACTGACCATGTAAATATTAGCAGAAAAGAAAAGGTGATGAGAAGGACTATCTGGCGTGGTTAGGAGGTATAGAGGCAGCGAGGGACTGGTCAATGATTATGCTAATTATTTTTTGAGTGTATATTATGTCCAAAAATTAATAAATAGAATGTGGTTTGATTTTTCCAACCCAAGGAACCCAACATACTGGCGAACTGTATATAGAATTGAGGGAGATTAATTCTTTTTCATTTTTTTGGGTGTCTGGTTGAAGCTCTAACTCAAATCTATCCAAAAGGCGAGGTTCGGGGGCAAACTCTTACTGTAAATTGACGTTACAGCCCTCCCTCTCCTTGGCTACCCAACGGCCCTCAATAAATGAATCCATTCAAAGACTTCTGGTATAATTTTTCAAAGCTAACCGGAAACCATTTTTTTTTTTGGTAGAGTGATAGACATGTGGTTCTATCCCTTACTGAACAGGATATTACCCTGGCTTAAAACAGACATCTTAAAATCAATCTTGAAATGCTCGGCCGTAAAGTCATCGTCATGTTGAGTTATAAAAGTCAAGTTTTTTGTGGAGCATCTAAAGGTAGAAATAATAAAATACTATACCACGTTATTTTTTACCAACTATTCCTGCAACACCGTAGTTACGTCTCCTCTTAGGATCCTCGAGTGACTTTTCTCGGATAATGGAATAAATTGTCAACTTAACTCTATTACTCGGACGAGAAACCAACTTTATTTTCGATGAGGCCGGATGATAAGTGTCAGGCAGTGTTCCGTAGGTTGACAGTCTGGAATCTGATCTGGGTGTAGCATCAGGAAGAAATTGTGTCCGAAAGGATAATAAAAAGGGACACTAAGTGAATGTTATTTACTTTATCATCTCCCTGGTGCAATGGAGAATGGCCTCTTTTCAGAATAAGAGAGGCCTCCTGCGTTAGGCCTATATCCTATGATTTTGCTTTTGTGAAAATCGTGAATGGCGCAGCAGATAAGATGAACCCGGGGGGGGGGGGGAAGAGAAATTGAATTACAAAATTGGATGTTATTCTTCCATTAGTGAATAAAGGGAAGATTATTGTCATTTCGTGAATATATATATATATATATATATATATATATATATATATATATATATATATATATATATATATATATTTATTTATTTATTTATTTATTTATTTATTTATTTATGTATTTTTTATTTTTATTTTTTTTCTATCTATTTATTTAATTACATTTAAAAAGCTTTCACGAAAACAAATACAAAACACACAATCCATTTTGCTTTGGTAAATAAAGTCAAACAAGATCACTGTTGCCACACGTGCTTGTTACGGATATGAATCAGACAATTACTAGTTTCAGAATTTTAAAACAACAAATGAGAATCATCCACTCAACACGATGTAGTCTGCCATCCATAGACAACCAATACATTATTTTTACGAGAAGGTGCATGATGCCCAGAATTTTTTTAAATATTTATCACAAAAAGATAAATGCTGATGAGAATTATGACCAGAAAAATATTATTTATCTTGTTCACTGCATATTAATGGAGTGGTGAAAAATATAAACAAGATAATAAATTCGAATGGGTTATATAATATACCGTCACAACTTAAGAAATTAATAAAATTGTTCAGTGTTGATAATACTAATTTTCTTTTTCCTGAGAATTTAATCATAGAAGAAGAAGAATGTTTACCTTTGGTCCTCTACATCAACTTAAATATCTTACACTATCCAGAAATAAAATAAAACTAAATCCCAATTCTTGTAAAATATATTCCTTCTTAAACTTGAAATTCATAAACGCAAACGTAACACGAGTCCCTTCGTCTGTTGAGGGCGACTGACCTAAGACGCCGGCGTGTTCACTGACAGCAGACGAGCCAAAGAATGAAACCTAAAGGACCAAAATTAAACCCCCCAAAAAATAACAAATCTTAAGTGACTCAAGTCTAATAATCGTAAAATAAAATCTTCCTCAAACTCCAAACACATGAACTGAAAATTTATATACAAAAGGGTGAGTCTGGAGGGAACCATTTTTCAGCAACAAAGCAACCTAAGACGCTATTAGCGAGGCTCAAAGGAACTGGCAGGATTACAGTGCTATAAGCAAAAGAGGATTTTCTGAACGAAATTTCTAAGAGGGCGAGACTTTATATTGCTTCTTCGTTTCAAGCTTCTTCCGAGGAGATAGAGCGAGATGGAGAGAAAGCGAAGGAGAGAAAGAATGCGAAGGATTGCAAGAGGATAGATTTGATTTATTATATACAGCATCACTAAAGAAAAATATGATTAAGAAAGAAAATAACCAATAAAATTAGAGAAGTTTTCAGAAAAAAAGTCCGCGAACAAACTTTACGAGAAAATTTCTATTAACTCTACGAAAATTTTATTTCTATTATATTGGTAGATGCTTCACCAGTGTTCTTCTAAACAAGTTATACATCAAAGCTTCAACATCGACGTGATCATGTAGAATTAATTGTGTATGTGTTATGGCTACTTACCATAGATGGGTTTCTCTCAACTAATGCCACCTTATGGTATCTTTCGTTATACTTTAACGACAGCAAAGGGCTGATATAAATACTTTTATAAAGAGTTAAAGTAATATGAAAAATTTGTGAGCCATAAAAACCAGACTAGTGTGAATAGAACTCCATAAGCAATGCCCACGGGTTATTTATATACAATGGTATTAATCAGAGCGAGATATTAACACGTGCTCGCTGGCCATGTGCCAACATGACGACAGCTGTCAGACGACCTGAACTTTAATTATACTCGACCGACTTGGTGAATGTTTGTACACCATTAAAGACTTTTCGGCAATACGAAATTTCTTAAGTGTAAGGTGTTGTACTACCGTGTTGGTTTCTTGGATATAAGGCATAGCTTCTGTGACTCGTGATGTCTCCAAAACAACCAACTCTCTCTTGCTGCCCCCGGTATCACACACTGAAATACCTGTATCACGTCAAAAGGGCCGACATGACAATGTTGTGACCTGGCATCAATTCCAGCCACTTCAGGCTTGGCAGAAGGGTCCTCCCTCCAGGCACCTTTAATCCGGCAAATTTTTCATTGCCTCCCCATACCTCCCGAAGAATTTGTGCCCATACCCCTTGAAAAAAGTCAATACGTATAAATGCACACTAAAAAGTGATACCAAGTCCACTTAGGCTGTTAAGAATATATCTACAATATGTTGCATGCCAAGTATTCTATACACATCACACAATAACCTGATCCGGCGACGACCTGGGGTACTGATCTTGTGTTACGGGTTTCTGTTGGAATAGTTTACAAGCCTGAAGCTCTCCTATAACCATTAAGCGTCATCAGCGTAATAATGCCTTAATCATGGGGAGAACGGTTACGTGATACCCGATGGCTGCAGATATTGC